>NC_091469.1:158871029-159081824 GCF_036971445.1 Narcine bancroftii
TGTGATGGGACGGTGTGGAGGGAGCTTCACTCTGTGACTGACCCCGTGAGTGTGTGATGGGACGGAGTGGAGGGAGTTTCACTCTGTGACTGACCCCGTGAGTGTGTGAAGGGACGGTGTGGAGGGAGTTTCACTCTGTGACTGATCCTGCGAGTGTGTGATGGAATTGTGCGGAGGGAGTTTCACTCTGTGTCTGACACCGGGAATGTGTGATGGGACAGTGTGGAGGGAGCTTCACTCTGTGACTGACCCCGCGAGTGTGTGATGGGACGGTGCGGTGGGAGTTTCACTCTGTGACTGATCCTGCGAGTGTGTGAAGTGACGGTGTGGAGGGAGTTTCACTCTGTGACTGACCCCAGGAGTGTGTGAAGGGAAAGTGTGGAGGGAGTTTCAATCTGTGACTGATCCTGTGAGTGTGTGATGGGACGGTGCGAAGGGAGTTTCACTCTGTGACTGATCCTGCGAGTGTGTGAAGGGACGGTGTGGAGGGAGTTTCACTCTGTGTCTGACCCCGGGAGAGTGTGATGGGATGGTGTGGAGGGAGCTTCACTCTTTGTCTGACCCCGGGAGAGTATGATGGGACGGTGTGGAGGGAGTTTCACTCTGTGTCTGACCCAGGAGTTTGTCATTGGATGTTGTGGAGGTAGTTTTACTCTGTGACTGACCCCGCGAGTGTGTGATGGGACGGTGTGGAGGGACTTTCACTCTGTGACTGATCCTGCGAGTCTGTGAAGGGACGGTGTGGAGGGAGTTTCACTCTATGACTGACACCGGGAATGTGTGATGGGACAGTGCGGAGGGAGTTTCACTCTGTGACTGACCCCGGGAGTGTGTGAAGGGACGGTGCGGAGGGAGTTCCACTCTGTGACTGATCCTGCGAGTGTGTGAAGGGACGGTGCGAAGGGAGTTTCACTCTGTGACTGACCCCGGGAGTGTGTGAAGGGACGGTGCGGAGGGAGTTTCTCTCTGTGACTGATCCTGCGAGTGTGTGAAGGGACGGTGCGGAGGGAGTTTCACTCAGTGTCTGACACCGGGAGAGTGTGATGGGACTGTGTGGAGGGAGCTTCACTCTGTGTCTGACCCAGGAGTTTGTGATGGGACTGTGCGGAGGGAGTTTCACTCTGTGACTGATCCTGCGAGTGTGTGAAGGGCCGGTGTGGAGGGAGTTTCACTCTGTGACTGATCCTGCGAGTGTATGAAGGGACGGTGCGGAGGGAGTTTCACTCTGTGACTGATCCTGCGAGTGTGTGAAGGGACGGTGTGGAGGGAGTTTCACTCTGTGACTGACCCCAGGAGTGTGTGAAGGGAAAGTGTGGAGGGAGTTTCAATCTGTGACTGATCCTGTGAGTGTGTGATGGGACGGTGCGAAGGGACTTTCACTCTGTGACTGATCCTGCGAGTGTGTGAAGGGACGGTGCGATGGGAGTTTCACTCTGTGACTGACCCCGGGAATGTGTGATGGGATAGTGTGGAGGGAGCTTCACTCTGTGTCTGACCCCAGGAGTGTGTGAAGGGACGGTATGGAGGGAGTTTCACTCTGTGTCTGATCCCGGGAGAGTGTGATGGGATGGTGTGGAGGGAGCTTCCCTCTGTGTCTGACCCCAGCAGTGTGTGATGGGACGGTGTGGAGGGAGTTTGACTCTGTGTCTGACCCCAGGAGTGTGTGATGGGACGGTGCGGAGGGAGTTTCACTCTGTGTCTGACCCCGGGAGTGTGTGATGGGACAGTGTGGAGGGAGCTTCACTCTGTGTCTGACACCAGGATTGTGTGAAGGGACGGTGTGGAGGGGGTTTCACTCTGTGACTGACCCCAGGAGTGTGTGAAGGGACGGTGCGGAGGGAATTTCACTCTGTGACTGATCCTGCGAGTGTGTGAAGGGACGGTGCCGAGGGAGTTTCAATCTGTGACTGACCCCGGGAGTGTGTGATGGGACGGTCCGGATGGAGTTTCACACTGTGACTGATCGTGCGAGTGTGTAAAGAGACGTTGCGGAGAGAGTTTCACTCTGTGACTGATCCTGCGAGTGTGTGATGGGACGGTGTGGAGGGAGTTTCACTCTGTGACTGATCCTGTGAGTCTGTGAAGGGACGGTGTGGAGGGAGTTTCACTCTGTGACTGTCCCCGGGAGTGTGTGAAGGGACGGTGCGGAGGGAGTTCCACTCTGTGACTGATCCTGCGAGTGTGTGAAGGGACGGTGCGAAGGGCGTTTCACTCTGTGACTGACCCCGGGAGTGTGTGAAGGGACGGTGCGGAGGGAGTTTCACTCTGTGACTGATCCTGCGAGTGTGTGAAGGGACGGTGCGGAGGGAGTTTGACTCTGTGTCTGACACCGGGAGAGTGTGATGGGACGGTGTGGAGGGAGCTTCACTGTGTGTCTGACCCAGGAGTTTGTGATGGGACGGTGCGGAGGGAGTTTCACTCTGTGACTGATCCTGCGAGTGTGTGAAGGGCCGGTGTGGAGGGAGTTTCACTCTGTGACTGATCCTGCGAGTGTGTGATGGGACGGTGTGGTGGGAGTTTCACTCTGTGACTGACCCTGGGAATGTGTGATGGGACAGTGTGGAGGGAGCTTCACTCTGTGACTGACCCCGTGAGTGTGTGATGGAACGGTGTGGAGGGTGTTTCACTCTGTGACTGACCCCGTGAGTGTGTGAAGGGACGGTGTGTAGGGAGTTTCACTCTGTGACTGATCCTGCGAGTGTGTGATGGAATTGTGCGGAGGGAGTTTCACTCTGTGTCTGATCCCGGGAATGTGTGATGGGACAGGGTGGAGGGAGCTTCACTCTGTGACTGACCCCGCGAGTGTGTGATGGGACGGTGCGGAGGGAGTTTCACTCTGTACTGATCCTGCGAGTGTGTGAAGGGACGGTGCGATGGGAGTTTCACTCTGTGACTGACCCCAGGAATGTGTGATGGGATAGTGTGGAGGGAGCTTCACTCTGCGACTGACCCCGCGAGTGTGTGATGGGACAGTGTGGAGGGAGCTTCACTCTGTGTCTGACCCCAGGAGTGTGTGAAGGGACGGTGTGGAGGGAGTTTCACTCTGTGTCTGACCCCGGGAGAGTGTGATGGGACAGTGTGGACGGAGCTTCACTCTGTGTCTGACCAAAGGAGTGTGTGAAGGGACTGTGTGGAGGGAGTTTCACTCTGTGTCTGACCCCGGGAGCGTGTGAAGGGACGGTGTGGAGGCAGTTTCACTCTGTTTCTGACCCCGGGAGAGTGTGATGGGACGGTGTGGAGGGAGTTTCACTCTGTGTCTGACCCCGGGAGAGTGTGATGGGACGGTGCGGAGGGAGTTTCACTCTGTGACTGACCCCAGGAGTGTGTGATGGGACGGTGTGGAGGGAGCTTCACTCTGTGACTGATCCTGCGAGTGTGTGAAGGGACGGTGCGGAGGGAGTTTCAATCTTTTGACTGATCCTGCGAGTGTGTGACGGGACGGTGTGGAGGGAGTTTCACTCTGTGACTAACCCCGTGAGTGTGTGATGGGATGGTGTGGAGGGAGTTTCACTCTGTGTCTGACCCCGGGAGTGTGTGATGGGATGGTGCGAAGGGAGGTTCACTCTGTGACTGACCCCGGGAGTGTGTGAAGGGAAGATGTGGAGGGAGTTTCACTCTGTGTCTGACCCCGGGAGTGTGTGAAGGGACGGTGTGGAATGAGTTTCACTCTGTGATTGACCCCGGGACTGTGTGATGGGACGGTGTGGAGGGAGCTTCACTCTGTGACTGACCCCGTGAGTGTGTGATGGGACGGAGTGGAGGGAGTTTCACTCTGTGACTGACCCCGTGAGTGTGTGAAGGGACGGTGTGGAGGGAGTTTCACTCTGTGACTGATCCTGCGAGTGTGTGATGGAATTGTGCGGAGGGAGTTTCACTCTGTGTCTGACCACGGGAATGTGTGATGGGACAGTGTGGAGGGAGCTTCACTCTGTGACTGACCCCGCGAGTGTGTGATGGGACGGTGCGGAGGGAGTTTCACTCTGTACTGATCCTGCGAGTGTGTGAAGGGACGGTGCGGAGGGAGTTTCACTCTTTGACTGATCCTGCGAGTGTGGGAAGGGCCTGTGTGGAGGGAGTTTCACTCTGTAACTGATCCTGCGAGTGTGTGAAGGGACGGTGCGGTGGGAGTTTCACTCTGTGACTGATCCTGCGAGTGTGTGAAGTGACGGTGTGGAGGGAGTTTCACTCTGTGACTGACCCCAGGAGTGTGTGAAGGGAAAGTGTGGAGGGAGTTTCAATCTGTGACTGATCCTGTGAGTGTGTGATGGGACGGTGCGAAGGGAGTTTCACTCTGTGACTGATCCTGCGAGTGTGTGAAGGGACGGTGCGATGGGAGTTTCACTCTGTGACTGACCCCGGGAATGTGTGATGGGATAGTGTGGAGGGAGCTTCACTCTGTGTCTGACCCCAGGAGTGTGTGAAGGGACGGTATGGAGGAGGTTTCACTCTGTGTCTGAACCCGGGAGAGTGTGATGGGACGGTGTGGAGGGAGCATCCCTCTGTGTCTGACCCCAGCAGTGTGTGAAGGGACGGTGTGGAGGGAGTTTGACTCTGTGTCTGACCCCAGGAGTGTGTGATGGGATGGTGCGGAGGGAGTTTCACTCTGTGTCTGACCCCGGGAGAGTGTGATGGGACAGTGTGGAGGGAGCTTCACTCTGTGTCTGACACCAGGAGTGTGTGAAGGGACGGTGTGGAGGGAGTTTCACTCTGTGACTGACCCCAGGAGTGTGTGAAGGGACGGTGCGGAGGGAGTTTCACTCTGTGACTGATCCTGCGAGTGTGTGAAGGGACGGTGCGGAGGGAGTTTCACTCTGTGACTGATCCTGCGAGTGTGTGAAGGGCCGGTGTGGAGGGAGTTTCACTCTGTGACTGATCCTGCGAGTGTGTGAAGGGAAGGTGCGGAGGGAGTTTCACTCTGTGACTGACCCCGTGCGTGTGTGAAGGGACGGTGTGGAGAGAGCTTCACTCTGTGACTGATCCATCGAGTGTGTGAAGGGACGGTGTGGAGGGAGTTTCACTCTGTGACTGATCCTGCGAGTGTGTGACGGGTCGGTGTGGAGGGAGTTTCACTCTGTGACTGACCCCGGGAGTGTGTGATGGGACGGTGTGGTGGGAGTTTCACTCTGTGACTGACCCTGGGAATGTGTGATGGGACAGTGTGGAGGGAGCTTCACTCTGTGACTGACCCCGTGAGTGTGTGATGGAACGGTGTGGAGGGTGTTTCACTCTGTGACTGACCCCGTGAGTGTGTGAAGGGACGGTGTGTAGGGAGTTTCACTCTGTGACTGATCCTGCGAGTGTGTGATGGAATTGTGCGGAGGGAGTTTCACTCTGTGTCTGATCCCGGGAATGTGTGATGGGACAGGGTGGAGGGAGCTTCACTCTGTGACTGACCCCGCGAGTGTGTGATGGGACGGTGCGGAGGGAGTTTCACTCTGTACTGATCCTGCGAGTGTGTGAAGGGACGGTGCGATGGGAGTTTCACTCTGTGACTGACCCCAGGAATGTGTGATGGGATAGTGTGGAGGGAGCTTCCCTCTGCGACTGACCCCGCGAGTGTGTGATGGGACAGTGTGGAGGGAGCTTCACTCTGTGTCTGACCCCAGGAGTGTGTGAAGGGACGGTGTGGAGGGAGTTTCACTCTGTGTCTGACCCCGGGAGAGTGTGATGGGACAGTGTGGACGGAGCTTCACTCTGTGTCTGACCAAAGGAGTGTGTGAAGGGACTGTGTGGAGGGAGTTTCACTCTGTGTCTGACCCCGGGAGCGTGTGAAGGGACGGTGTGGAGGCAGTTTCACTCTGTTTCTGACCCCGGGAGAGTGTGATGGGACGGTGTGGAGGGAGTTTCACTCTGTGTCTGACCCCGGGAGAGTGTGATGGGACGGTGCGGAGGGAGTTTCACTCTGTGACTGACCCCAGGAGTGTGTGATGGGACGGTGTGGAGGGAGCTTCACTCTGTGACTGATCCTGCGAGTGTGTGAAGGGACGGTGCGGAGGGAGTTTCAATCTTTTGACTGATCCTGCGAGTGTGTGACGGGACGGTGTGGAGGGAGTTTCACTCTGTGACTAACCCCGTGAGTGTGTGATGGGATGGTGTGGAGGGAGTTTCACTCTGTGTCTGACCCCGGGAGTGTGTGATGGGATGGTGCGAAGGGAGGTTCACTCTGTGACTGACCCCGGGAGTGTGTGAAGGGAAGATGTGGAGGGAGTTTCACTCTGTGTCTGACCCCGGGAGTGTGTGAAGGGACGGTGTGGAATGAGTTTCACTCTGTGATTGACCCCGGGACTGTGTGATGGGACGGTGTGGAGGGAGCTTCACTCTGTGACTGACCCCGTGAGTGTGTGATGGGACGGAGTGGAGGGAGTTTCACTCTGTGACTGACCCCGTGAGTGTGTGAAGGGACGGTGTGGAGGGAGTTTCACTCTGTGACTGATCCTGCGAGTGTGTGATGGAATTGTGCGGAGGGAGTTTCACTCTGTGTCTGACCCCGGGAATGTGTGATGGGACAGTGTGGAGGGAGCTTCACTCTGTGACTGACCCCGCGAGTGTGTGATGGAACGGTGTGGAGGGTGTTTCACTCTGTGACTGACCCCGTGAGTGTGTGAAGGGACGGTGTGTAGGGAGTTTCACTCTGTGACTGATCCTGCGAGTGTGTGATGGAATTGTGCGGAGGGAGTTTCACTCTGTGTCTGATCCCGGGAATGTGTGATGGGACAGGGTGGAGGGAGCTTCACTCTGTGACTGACCCCGCGAGTGTGTGATGGGACGGTGCGGAGGGAGTTTCACTCTGTACTGATCCTGCGAGTGTGTGAAGGGACGGTGCGATGGGAGTTTCACTCTGTGACTGACCCCAGGAATGTGTGATGGGATAGTGTGGAGGGAGCTTCACTCTGCGACTGACCCCGCGAGTGTGTGATGGGACAGTGTGGAGGGAGCTTCACTCTGTGTCTGACCCCAGGAGTGTGTGAAGGGACGGTGTGGAGGGAGTTTCACTCTGTGTCTGACCCCGGGAGAGTGTGATGGGACAGTGTGGACGGAGCTTCACTCTGTGTCTGACCAAAGGAGTGTGTGAAGGGACTGTGTGGAGGGAGTTTCACTCTGTGTCTGACCCCGGGAGCGTGTGAAGGGACGGTGTGGAGGCAGTTTCACTCTGTTTCTGACCCCGGGAGAGTGTGATGGGACGGTGTGGAGGGAGTTTCACTCTGTGTCTGACCCCGGGAGAGTGTGATGGGACGGTGCGGAGGGAGTTTCACTCTGTGACTGACCCCAGGAGTGTGTGATGGGACGGTGTGGAGGGAGCTTCACTCTGTGACTGATCCTGCGAGTGTGTGAAGGGACGGTGCGGAGGGAGTTTCAATCTTTTGACTGATCCTGCGAGTGTGTGACGGGACGGTGTGGAGGGAGTTTCACTCTGTGACTAACCCCGTGAGTGTGTGATGGGATGGTGTGGAGGGAGTTTCACTCTGTGTCTGACCCCGGGAGTGTGTGATGGGATGGTGCGAAGGGAGGTTCACTCTGTGACTGACCCCGGGAGTGTGTGAAGGGAAGATGTGGAGGGAGTTTCACTCTGTGTCTGACCCCGGGAGTGTGTGAAGGGACGGTGTGGAATGAGTTTCACTCTGTGATTGACCCCGGGACTGTGTGATGGGACGGTGTGGAGGGAGCTTCACTCTGTGACTGACCCCGTGAGTGTGTGATGGGACGGAGTGGAGGGAGTTTCACTCTGTGACTGACCCCGTGAGTGTGTGAAGGGACGGTGTGGAGGGAGTTTCACTCTGTGACTGATCCTGCGAGTGTGTGATGGAATTGTGCGGAGGGAGTTTCACTCTGTGTCTGACCCCGGGAATGTGTGATGGGACAGTGTGGAGGGAGCTTCACTCTGTGACTGACCCCGCGAGTGTGTGATGGGACGGTGCGGAGGGAGTTTCACTCTGTACTGATCCTGCGAGTGTGTGAAGGGACGGTGCGGAGGGAGTTTCACTCTTTGACTGATCCTGCGAGTGTGGGAAGGGCCTGTGTGGAGGGAGTTTCACTCTGTAACTGATCCTGCGAGTGTGTGAAGGGACGGTGCGGTGGGAGTTTCACTCTGTGACTGATCCTGCGAGTGTGTGAAGTGACGGTGTGGAGGGAGTTTCACTCTGTGACTGACCCCAGGAGTGTGTGAAGGGAAAGTGTGGAGGGAGTTTCAATCTGTGACTGATCCTGTGAGTGTGTGATGGGACGGTGCGAAGGGAGTTTCACTCTGTGACTGATCCTGCGAGTGTGTGAAGGGACGGTGCGATGGGAGTTTCACTCTGTGACTGACCCCGGGAATGTGTGATGGGATAGTGTGGAGGGAGCTTCACTCTGTGTCTGACCCCAGGAGTGTGTGAAGGGACGGTATGGAGGAGGTTTCACTCTGTGTCTGAACCCGGGAGAGTGTGATGGGACGGTGTGGAGGGAGCATCCCTCTGTGTCTGACCCCAGCAGTGTGTGAAGGGACGGTGTGGAGGGAGTTTGACTCTGTGTCTGACCCCAGGAGTGTGTGATGGGATGGTGCGGAGGGAGTTTCACTCTGTGTCTGACCCCGGGAGAGTGTGATGGGACAGTGTGGAGGGAGCTTCACTCTGTGTCTGACACCAGGAGTGTGTGAAGGGACGGTGTGGAGGGAGTTTCACTCTGTGACTGACCCCAGGAGTGTGTGAAGGGACGGTGCGGAGGGAGTTTCACTCTGTGACTGATCCTGCGAGTGTGTGAAGGGACGGTGCGGAGGGAGTTTCACTCTGTGACTGATCCTGCGAGTGTGTGAAGGGCCGGTGTGGAGGGAGTTTCACTCTGTGACTGATCCTGCGAGTGTGTGAAGGGAAGGTGCGGAGGGAGTTTCACTCTGTGACTGACCCCGTGCGTGTGTGAAGGGACGGTGTGGAGAGAGCTTCACTCTGTGACTGATCCATCGAGTGTGTGAAGGGACGGTGTGGAGGGAGTTTCACTCTGTGACTGATCCTGCGAGTGTGTGACGGGTCGGTGTGGAGGGAGTTTCACTCTGTGACTGACCCCGGGAGTGTGTGATGGGACGGTGTGGTGGGAGTTTCACTCTGTGACTGACCCTGGGAATGTGTGATGGGACAGTGTGGAGGGAGCTTCACTCTGTGACTGACCCCGTGAGTGTGTGATGGAACGGTGTGGAGGGTGTTTCACTCTGTGACTGACCCCGTGAGTGTGTGAAGGGACGGTGTGTAGGGAGTTTCACTCTGTGACTGATCCTGCGAGTGTGTGATGGAATTGTGCGGAGGGAGTTTCACTCTGTGTCTGATCCCGGGAATGTGTGATGGGACAGGGTGGAGGGAGCTTCACTCTGTGACTGACCCCGCGAGTGTGTGATGGGACGGTGCGGAGGGAGTTTCACTCTGTACTGATCCTGCGAGTGTGTGAAGGGACGGTGCGATGGGAGTTTCACTCTGTGACTGACCCCAGGAATGTGTGATGGGATAGTGTGGAGGGAGCTTCCCTCTGCGACTGACCCCGCGAGTGTGTGATGGGACAGTGTGGAGGGAGCTTCACTCTGTGTCTGACCCCAGGAGTGTGTGAAGGGACGGTGTGGAGGGAGTTTCACTCTGTGTCTGACCCCGGGAGAGTGTGATGGGACAGTGTGGACGGAGCTTCACTCTGTGTCTGACCAAAGGAGTGTGTGAAGGGACTGTGTGGAGGGAGTTTCACTCTGTGTCTGACCCCGGGAGCGTGTGAAGGGACGGTGTGGAGGCAGTTTCACTCTGTTTCTGACCCCGGGAGAGTGTGATGGGACGGTGTGGAGGGAGTTTCACTCTGTGTCTGACCCCGGGAGAGTGTGATGGGACGGTGCGGAGGGAGTTTCACTCTGTGACTGACCCCAGGAGTGTGTGATGGGACGGTGTGGAGGGAGCTTCACTCTGTGACTGATCCTGCGAGTGTGTGAAGGGACGGTGCGGAGGGAGTTTCAATCTTTTGACTGATCCTGCGAGTGTGTGACGGGACGGTGTGGAGGGAGTTTCACTCTGTGACTAACCCCGTGAGTGTGTGATGGGATGGTGTGGAGGGAGTTTCACTCTGTGTCTGACCCCGGGAGTGTGTGATGGGATGGTGCGAAGGGAGGTTCACTCTGTGACTGACCCCGGGAGTGTGTGAAGGGAAGATGTGGAGGGAGTTTCACTCTGTGTCTGACCCCGGGAGTGTGTGAAGGGACGGTGTGGAATGAGTTTCACTCTGTGATTGACCCCGGGACTGTGTGATGGGACGGTGTGGAGGGAGCTTCACTCTGTGACTGACCCCGTGAGTGTGTGATGGGACGGAGTGGAGGGAGTTTCACTCTGTGACTGACCCCGTGAGTGTGTGAAGGGACGGTGTGGAGGGAGTTTCACTCTGTGACTGATCCTGCGAGTGTGTGATGGAATTGTGCGGAGGGAGTTTCACTCTGTGTCTGACCCCGGGAATGTGTGATGGGACAGTGTGGAGGGAGCTTCACTCTGTGACTGACCCCGCGAGTGTGTGATGGGACGGTGCGGAGGGAGTTTCACTCTGTACTGATCCTGCGAGTGTGTGAAGGGACGGTGCGGAGGGAGTTTCACTCTTTGACTGATCCTGCGAGTGTGGGAAGGGCCGGTGTGGAGGGAGTTTCACTCTGTAACTGATCCTGCGAGTGTGTGAAGGGACGGTGCGGTGGGAGTTTCACTCTGTGACTGATCCTGCGAGTGTGTGAAGTGACGGTGTGGAGGGAGTTTCACTCTGTGACTGACCCCAGGAGTGTGTGAAGGGAAAGTGTGGAGGGAGTTTCAATCTGTGACTGATCCTGTGAGTGTGTGATGGGACGGTGCGAAGGGAGTTTCACTCTGTGACTGATCCTGCGAGTGTGTGAAGGGACGGTGCGATGGGAGTTTCACTCTGTGACTGACCCCGGGAATGTGTGATGGGATAGTGTGGAGGGAGCTTCACTCTATGTCTGACCCCAGGAGTTTGTGAAGGGACGGTATGGAGGAGGTTTCACTCTGTGTCTGAACCCGGGAGAGTGTGATGGGACGGTGTGGAGGGAGCATCCCTCTGTGTCTGACCCCAGCAGTGTGTGAAGGGACGGTGTGGAGGGAGTTTGACTCTGTGTCTGACCCCAGGAGTGTGTGATGGGTTGGTGCGGAGGGAGTTTCACTCTGTGTCTGACCCCGGGAGAGTGTGATGGGACAGTGTGGAGGGAGCTTCACTCTGTGTCTGACACCAGGAGTGTGTGAAGGGACGGTGTGGAGGGAGTTTCACTCTGTGACTGACCCCAGGAGTGTGTGAAGGGACGGTGCGGAGGGAGTTTCACTCTGTGACTGATCCTGCGAGTGTGTGAAGGGACGGTGCCGAGGGAGTTTCAATCTGTGACTGACCCCGGGAGTGTGTGATGGGACGGTCCGGATGGAGTTTCACACTGTGACTGATCGTGCGAGTGTGTAAAGAGACGTTGTGGAGAGAGTTTCACTCTGTGACTGATCCTGCGAGTGTGTGAAGGGACGGTGCGAAGGGAGTTTCACTCTGTGACTGACCCCGGGAGAGTGTGATGGGACGGTCCGGAGAGACTTTCACTCTGTGTCTGACTCAGGAGTTTGTGATTGGATGGTGTGGAGGTAATTTCACTCTGTGACTGACCCCGCGAGTGTGTGATGGGACGGTGTGGAGGGACTTTCACTCTGTGACTGATCCTGCGAGTCTGTGAAGGGACGGTGTGGAGGGAGTTTCACTATGTGTCTGACACCGGGAGAGTGTGATGGGACGGACCGGAGGGAGTTTCACTCTGTGACTGACCCCGGGAGTATGTGATGGGACGGTGTGGAGGGAGTTCCACTCTGTGACTGACCCCAGGAGTGTGTGAAGGGACGGTGTGGAGGGAGTTTCACTCTGTGACTGATCCTGCGAGTGTGTGAAGGGACGGTGCGAAGGGAGTTTCACTCTGTGACTGACCCCGTGAGTGTGTCATGGGACGGTGTGGAGGGAGCTTCAATCTGTGACTGATCCTGCGAGTGTGTGAAGAGATGGTGCGAAGGGAGTTTCACTCTGTGACTGACCCCGGGAGTGTGTGAAGGGACGGTGCGGAGGGAGTTTCACTCTGTGACTGGTCCTGCAAGTGTGTGAAGGGACGGTGCGAAGGGAGTTTCACTCTGTGACTGATCGTGCGAGTGTGTGAAGGGACGGTGCGAAGGGAGTTTCACTCTGTGTCTGACCCCGGGAATGTGTGATTGGACGGTGTGGAGGGAGCTTCACTCTGTGTCTGACCGCAGGAGTGTGTGAAGGGACGGTGTGGAGGGAGTTTCACTCTGTGTCTGACCCCGGGAGAGTGTGATGGGATGGTGTGGAGGGAGCTTCACTCTGTGTCTGACCCCGGGAGAGTATGATGGGACGGTGTGGAGGGAGTTTCACTCTGTCTGACCCAGGAGTTTGTGATTGGATGGTGTGGAGGTAGTTTTACTCTGTGACTGACCCCGCGAGTGTGTGATGGGACGGTGTGGAGGGACTTTCACTCTGTGACTGATCCTGCGAGTCTGTGAAGGGACGGTGTGGAGGGAGTTTCATTCTATGACTGACACCGGGAATGTGTGATGGGACAGTGCGGAGGGAGTTTCACTCTGTGACTGACCCCGGGAGTGTGTGAAGGGACGGTGCGGAGGGAGTTCCACTCTGTGACTGATCCTGCGAGTGTGTGAAGGGACGGTGTGGAGGGAGTTTGACTCTGTGTCTGACCCCAGGAGTGTGTGATGGGACGGTGCGGAGGGAGTTTCACTCTGTTTCTGACCCCGGGAGAGTGTGATGGGACAGTGTGGAGGGAGCTTCACTCTGTGTCTGACCCCAGGAGTGTGTGAAGGGACGGTGTGGAGGGAGTTTCACTCTGTGACTGATCCTGCGAGTGTGTGAAGGGATGGTGCGAAGGGAGTTTCACTCTGTGACTGACCCCGTGAGTGTGTCATGGGACGGTGTGGAGGGAGCTTCAATCTGTGACTGATCCTGCGAGTGTGTGAAGAGATGGTGCGAAGGGAGTTTCACTCTGTGACTGACCCCGGGAGTGTGTGAAGGGACGGTGCGGAGGGAGTTTCACTCTGTGACTAGTCCTGCAAGTGTGTGATGGGACGGTGTGGAGGGAGTTTCACTCTGTGACTGATCCTGCGAGTCTGTGAATGGACGGTGTGGAGGGAGTTTCACTCTGTGACTGACCCCGGGAATGTGTGATGGGACAGTGCGGAGGGAGTTTCACTCTGTGACTGACCCCGGGAGTGTGTGAAGGGACGGTGCGGAGGGAGTTCCACTCTGTGACTGATCCTGCGAGTGTGTGAAGGGACGGTGTGGAGGGAGTTTCACTCTGTGACTGACCCCGGGAGTGTGTGAAGGGACGGTGCGGAGGGAGTTCCACTCTGTGACTGATCCTGCGAGTGTGTGAAGGGACGGTGCGAAGGGCGTTTCACTCTGTGACTGACCCCGGGAGTGTGTGAAGGGACGGTGCGGAGGGAGTTTCACTCTGTGACTGATCCTGCGAGTGTGTGAAGGGACGGTGCGGAGGGAGTTTGACTCTGTGTCTGACACCGGGAGAGTGTGATGGGACGGTGTGGAGGGAGCTTCACTGTGTGTCTGACCCAGGAGTTTGTGATGGGACGGTGCGGAGGGAGTTTCACTCTGTGACTGATCCTGCGAGTGTGTGAAGGGCCGGTGTGGAGGGAGTTTCACTCTGTGACTGATCCTGCGAGTGTGTGAAGGGAAGGTGCGGAGGGAGTTTCACTCTGTGACTGACCCCGTGCGTGTGTGAAGGGACGGTGTGGAGGGAGTTTCACTCTGTGACTGATGCTGCGAGTGTGTGAAGGGACGGTGTGGAGGGAGTTTCACTCTGTGACTGACCCTGTTAGTGTGTGATGGGACGGTGTGGAGGGAGTTTCACTCTGTGACTGATCCTGCGAGTGTGTGAAGGGACGGTGTGGAGGGAGTTTCACTCTGTGACTGACCCCAGGAGTGTGTGATGGGACGGCGTGGAGGGAGCTTCACTCTGTGACTGATCCTGCGAGTGTGTGAAGGGACGGTGTGGAGGGAGTTTCACTCTGTGGCTGATCCTGCGAGTGTGTGACGGGTCGGTGTGGAGGGAGTTTCACTCTGTGACTGACCCCGGGAGTGTGTGATGGGACGGTGTGGTGGGAGTTTCACTCTGTGACTGACCCTGGGAATGTGTGATGGGACAGTGTGGAGGGAGCTTCACTCTGTGACTGACCCCGTGAGTGTGTGATGGGACGGTGTGGAGGGCGTTTCACTCTGTGACTGACCCCGTGAGTGTGTGAAGGGACGGTGTGTAGGGAGTTTCACTCTGTGACTGATCCTGCGAGTGTGTGATGGAATTGTGCGGAGGGAGTTTCACTCTGTGTCTGATCCCGGGAATGTGTGATGGGACAGGGTGGAGGGAGCTTCACTCTGTGACTGACCCCGCGAGTGTGTGATGGGACGGTGCGGAGGGAGTTTCACTCTGTACTGATCCTGCGAGTGTGTGAAGGGACGGTGCGATGGGAGTTTCACTCTGTGACTGACCCCAGGAATGTGTGATGGGATAGTGTGGAGGGAGCTTCACTCTGCGACTGATCCCGCGAGTGTGTGATGGGACAGTGTGGAGGGAGCTTCACTCTGTGTCTGACCCCAGGAGTGTGTGAAGGGACGGTGTGGAGGGAGTTTCACTCTGTGTCTGACCCCGGGAGAGTGTGATGGGACAGTGTGGACGGAGCTTCACTCTGTGTCTGACCAAAGGAGTGTGTGAAGGGACTGTGTGGAGGGAGTTTCACTCTGTGTCTGACCCCGGGACCGTGTGAAGGGACGGTGTGGAGGGAGTTTCACTCTGTTTCTGACCCCGGGAGAGTGTGATGGGTCGGTGTGGAGGGAGTTTCACTCTGTGTCTGACCCCGGGAGAGTGTGATGGGACGGTGCGGAGGGAGTTTCACTCTGTGACTGACCCCAGGAGTGTGTGATGGGACGGTGTGGAGGGAGCTTCACTCTGTGACTGATCCTGCGAGTGTGTGAAGGGACGGTGCGGAGGGAGTTTCAATCTTTTGACTGATCCTGCGAGTGTGTGACGGGACGGTGTGGAGGGAGTTTCACTCTGTGACTAACCCCGTGAGTGTGTGATGGGATGGTGTGGAGGGAGTTTCACTCTGTGTCTGACCCCGGGAGTGTGTGATGGGATGGTGCGAAGGGAGGTTCACTCTGTGACTGACCCCGGGAGTGTGTGAAGGGAAGGTGTGGAGGGAGTTTCACTCTGTGTCTTACCCCGGGAGTGTGTGAAGGGACGGTGTGGAATGAGTTTCACTCTGTGATTGACCCCGGGACTGTGTGATGGGACGGTGTGGAGGGAGTTTCACTCTGTGACTGACCCTGGGAATGTGTGATGGGACAGTGTGGAGGGAGTTTCACTCTGTGTCTGACCTTGGGAGTGTGTGAAGGGACTGTGTGGAGGGAGTTTCACTCTGTGACTGATCCCGGGAGTGTGTGATGGGACGGTGTGGAGGGAGCTTCACTCTGTGACTGACCCCGTGAGTGTGTGATGGGACGGAGTGGAGGGAGTTTCACTCTGTGACTGACCCCGTGAGTGTGTGAAGGGACGGTGTGGAGGGAGTTTCACTCTGTGACTGATCCTGCGAGTGTGTGATGGAATTGTGCGGAGGGAGTTTCACTCTGTGTCTGACCCCGGGAATGTGTGATGGGACAGTGTGGAGGGAGCTTCACTCTGTGACTGACCCCGCGAGTGTGTGATGGGACGGTGCGGAGGGAGTTTCACTCTGTACTGATTCTGCGAGTGTGTGAAGGGACGGTGCGATGGGAGTTTCACTCTGTGACTGACCCCGGGAATGTGTGATGGGATAGTGAAGAGGGAGCTTCTCTCAGTGACTGACCCCGCGAGTGTGTGATGGGACATTGTGGAGGGAGCTTCACTCTGTGTCTGACCCCAGGAGTGTGTGAAGGGACGGTGTGGAGGGAGTTTCACTCTGTGTCTGACCCCGGGAGAGTGTGAAGGGACGGTGTGGAGGGAGTTTCACTCTGTTTCTGACCCCGGGAGAGTGTGATGGGACGGTGTGGAGGAAGTTTCACTCTGTGTCTGACCCCGGGAGATTGTGATGGGACGGTGCGGAGGGAGTTTCACTCTGTGACTGATCCTGTGAGTGTGTGATGGGACGGTGCGATGGGAGTTTCACTCTGTGACTGATCCTGTGAGTGTGTGATGGGACGGTGTGGAGGGAGTTTCACTCTGTGACTGATCATGCGAGTGTGTGAAGGGACGGTGCGGAGGGAGTTTGACTCTGTGTCTGACACCGGGAGAGTGTGATGGGACGGTGTGGAGGGAGCTTCACTGTGTGTCTGACCCAGGAGTTTGTGATGGGACGGTGCGGAGGGAGTTTCACTCTGTGACTGATCCTGCGAGTGTGTGAAGGGCCGGTGTGGAGGGAGTTTCACTCTGTGACTGATCCTGCGAGTGTGTGAAGGGAAGGTGCGGAGGGAGTTTCACTCTGTGACTGACCCCGTGCGTGTGTGAAGGGACGGTGTGGAGGGAGTTTCACTCTGTGACTGATGCTGCGAGTGTGTGAAGGGACGGTGTGGAGGGAGTTTCACTCTGTGACTGACCCTGTTAGTGTGTGATGGGACGGTGTGGAGGGAGTTTCACTCTGTGACTGATCCTGCGAGTGTGTGAAGGGACGGTGTGGAGGGAGTTTCACTCTGTGACTGACCCCAGGAGTGTGTGATGGGACGGCGTGGAGGGAGCTTCACTCTGTGACTGATCCTGCGAGTGTGTGAAGGGACGGTGTGGAGGGAGTTTCACTCTGTGGCTGATCCTGCGAGTGTGTGACGGGTCGGTGTGGAGGGAGTTTCACTCTGTGACTGACCCCGGGAGTGTGTGATGGGACGGTGTGGTGGGAGTTTCACTCTGTGACTGACCCTGGGAATGTGTGATGGGACAGTGTGGAGGGAGCTTCACTCTGTGACTGACCCCGTGAGTGTGTGATGGGACGGTGTGGAGGGCGTTTCACTCTGTGACTGACCCCGTGAGTGTGTGAAGGGACGGTGTGTAGGGAGTTTCACTCTGTGACTGATCCTGCGAGTGTGTGATGGAATTGTGCGGAGGGAGTTTCACTCTGTGTCTGATCCCGGGAATGTGTGATGGGACAGGGTGGAGGGAGCTTCACTCTGTGACTGACCCCGCGAGTGTGTGATGGGACGGTGCGGAGGGAGTTTCACTCTGTACTGATCCTGCGAGTGTGTGAAGGGACGGTGCGATGGGAGTTTCACTCTGTGACTGACCCCAGGAATGTGTGATGGGATAGTGTGGAGGGAGCTTCACTCTGCGACTGATCCCGCGAGTGTGTGATGGGACAGTGTGGAGGGAGCTTCACTCTGTGTCTGACCCCAGGAGTGTGTGAAGGGACGGTGTGGAGGGAGTTTCACTCTGTGTCTGACCCCGGGAGAGTGTGATGGGACAGTGTGGACGGAGCTTCACTCTGTGTCTGACCAAAGGAGTGTGTGAAGGGACTGTGTGGAGGGAGTTTCACTCTGTGTCTGACCCCGGGAGCGTGTGAAGGGACGGTGTGGAGGGAGTTTCACTCTGTTTCTGACCCCGGGAGAGTGTGATGGGTCGGTGTGGAGGGAGTTTCACTCTGTGTCTGACCCCGGGAGAGTGTGATGGGACGGTGCGGAGGGAGTTTCACTCTGTGACTGACCCCAGGAGTGTGTGATGGGACGGTGTGGAAGGAGCTTCACTCTGTGACTGATCCTGCGAGTGTGTGAAGGGACGGTGCGGAGGGAGTTTCAATCTTTTGACTGATCCTGCGAGTGTGTGACGGGACGGTGTGGAGGGAGTTTCACTCTGTGACTAACCCCGTGAGTGTGTGATGGGATGGTGTGGAGGGAGTTTCACTCTGTGTCTGACCCCGGGAGTGTGTGATGGGATGGTGCGAAGGGAGGTTCACTCTGTGACTGACCCCGGGAGTGTGTGAAGGGAAGGTGTGGAGGGAGTTTCACTCTGTGTCTTACCCCGGGAGTGTGTGAAGGGACGGTGTGGAATGAGTTTCACTCTGTGATTGACCCCGGGACTGTGTGATGGGACGGTGTGGAGGGAGTTTCACTCTGTGACTGACCCTGGGAATGTGTGATGGGACAGTGTGGAGGGAGTTTCACTCTGTGTCTGACCCCGGGAGTGTGTGAAGGGACTGTGTGGAGGGAGTTTCACTCTGTGACTGATCCCGGGAGTGTGTGATAGGACGGTGTGGAGGGAGCTTCACTCTGTGACTGACCCCGTGAGTGTGTGATGGGACGGAGTGGAGGGAGTTTCACTCTGTGACTGACCCCGTGAGTGTGTGAAGGGACGGTGTGGAGGGAGTTTCACTCTGTGACTGATCCTGCGAGTGTGTGATGGAATTGTGCGGAGGGAGTTTCACTCTGTGTCTGACCCCGGGAATGTGTGATGGGACAGTGTGGAGGGAGCTTCACTCTGTGACTGACCCCGCGAGTGTGTGATGGGACGGTGCGGAGGGAGTTTCACTCTGTACTGATTCTGCGAGTGTGTGAAGGGACGGTGCGATGGGAGTTTCACTCTGTGACTGACCCCGGGAATGTGTGATGGGATAGTGAAGAGGGAGCTTCACTCAGTGACTGACCCCGCGAGTGTGTGATGGGACATTGTGGAGGGAGCTTCACTCTGTGTCTGACCCCAGGAGTGTGTGAAGGGACGGTGTGGAGGGAGTTTCACTCTGTGTCTGACCCCGGGAGAGTGTGAAGGGACGGTGTGGAGGGAGTTTCACTCTGTTTCTGACCCCGGGAGAGTGTGATGGGACGGTGTGGAGGAAGTTTCACTCTGTGTCTGACCCCGGGAGATTGTGATGGGACGGTGCGGAGGGAGTTTCACTCTGTGACTGATCCTGTGAGTGTGTGATGGGACGGTGCGGAGGGAGTTTCACTCTGTGACTGATCCTGTGAGTGTGTGATGGGACGGTGTGGAGGGAGTTTCACTCTGTGACTGATCATGCGAGTGTGTGAAGGGACGGTGCGGAGGGAGTTTCACTCTGTGACTGATCCTGAGAGTGTGTGACGGGACGCTGTGGAGGGAGTTTCACTCTGTGACTGACCCCGTGAGTGTGTGATGGGATGGTGTGGAGGGAGTTTCACTCTGTGTCTGACCCCGGGAGTGTGTTAATGGACGGTGTGGAGGGAGTTTCACTCTGTGTCTGACCCCGGGAGTGTGTGAAGGGACAGTGTGGATGGAGTTTCACTCTGTGACTGACCCCGGGAGTGTGTGATGGGACGGTGTGGAGGGAGTTTCACTCTGTGACTGACCCTGGGAATGTGTGATGGGACAGTGTGGAGGGAGCTTAACTCTGTGACTGACCCCGTGTGTGTTGATGGGACGGTGTGGAGGGAGTTTCACTCTCTGACTGACCCCGTGAGTGTGTGAAGGGACGGTGTGGAGGGAGTTTCACTCTGTGTCTGACCCTGGGAATGTGTGATGGGACAGTGTGGAGGGAGCTTCACTCTGTGACTGACCCCGCGAGTGTGTGATTGGACGGTGCGGAGGGAGTTTCACTCTGTACTGATCCTGCGAGTGTGTGAAGGGACGGTGCGATGGGAGTTTCACTCTGTGACTGACCCCGGGAATGTGTGATGGGATAGTGTGGAGGGAGCTTCACTCTGTGACTGACCCCGCGAGTGTGTGATGGGACAGTGTGGAGGGAGCTTCACTCTGTGTCTGACCCCAGGAGTGTGTGAAGGGACGGTGTGGAGGGAGTTTCACTCTGTTTCTGACCGCGGGAGAGTGTGATGGGACGGTGTGGAGGGAGTTTCACTCTGTGTCTGACCCAGGAGTTTGTGATTGGATGGTGTGGAGGTAGTTTTACTCTGTGACTGACCCCGCGAGTGTGTGATGGGACGGTGTGGAGGGACTTTCACTCTGTGACTGATCCTGCGAGTCTGTGAAGGGACGGTGTGGAGGGAGTTTCATTCTATGACTGACACCGGGAATGTGTGATGGGACAGTGCGGAGGGAGTTTCACTCTGTGACTGACCCCGGGAGTGTGTGAAGGGACGGTGCGGAGGGAGTTCCACTCTGTGACTGATCCTGCGAGTGTGTGAAGGGAGGGTGTGGAGGGAGTTTGACTCTGTGTCTGACCCCAGGAGTGTGTGATGGGACGGTGCGGAGGGAGTTTCACTCTGTTTCTGACCCCGGGAGAGTGTGATGGGACAGTGTGGAGGGAGCTTCACTCTGTGTCTGACACCAGGAGTGTGTTAAGGGTCGGTGTGGAGGGAGTTTCACTTTGTGACTGACCCCAGGAGTGTGTGAAGGGACGGTGCGGAGGGAGTTTCACTCTGTGACTGATCCTGCGAGTGTGTGAAGGGACGGTGCCGAGGGAGTTTCAATCTGTGACTGACCCCGGGAGTGTGTGATGGGACGGTCCGGATGGAGTTTCACACTGTGACTGATCGTGCGAGTGTGTAAAGAGACGTTGCGGAGAGAGTTTCACTCTGTGACTGATCCTGTGAGTGTGTGAAGGGACGGTGCGAAGGGAGTTTCACTCTGTGACTGACCCCGGGAGAGTGTGATGGGACGGTCCGGAGCGAGTTTCACTCTGTGTCTGACTCAGGAGTTTGTGATTGGATGGTGTGGAGGTAGTTTCACTCTGTGACTGACCCCGCGAGTGTGTGATGGGACGGTGTGGAGGGACTTTCACTCTGTGACTGATCCTGCGAGTCTGTGAAGGGACGGTGTGGAGGGAGTTTCACTCTGTGTCTGACACCGGGAGAGTGTGATGGGACGGTCCGGAGGGAGTTTCACTCTGTGACTGACCCCGGGAGTATGTGATGGGACGGTGTGGAGGGAGTTCCACTCTGTGACTGACCCCGGGAGTGTGTGATGGGACGGTCCGGAGGGAGCTTCACTCTGTGTCTGACCCCAGGAGTGTGTGAAGGGACGGTGTGGAGGGAGTTTCACTCTGTGACTGATCCTGCGAGTGTGTGAAGGGATGGTGCGAAGGGAGTTTCACTCTGTGACTGACCCCGTGAGTGTGTCATGGGACGGTGTGGAGGGAGCTTCAATCTGTGACTGATCCTGCGAGTGTGTGAAGAGATGGTGCGAAGGGAGTTTCACTCTGTGACTGACCCCGGGAGTGTGTGAAGGGACGGTGCGGAGGGAGTTTCACTCTGTGACTAGTCCTGCAAGTGTGTGATGGGACGGTGTGGAGGGAGTTTCACTCTGTGACTGATCCTGCGAGTCTGTGAAGGGACGGTGTGGAGGGAGTTTCACTCTGTGACTGACCCCGGGAATGTGTGATGGGACAGTGCGGAGGGAGTTTCACTCTGTGACTGACCCCGGGAGTGTGTGAAGGGACGGTGCGGAGGGAGTTCCACTCTGTGACTGATCCTGCGAGTGTGTGAAGGGACGGTGTGGAGGGAGTTTCACTCTGTGACTGACCCCGGGAGTGTGTGAAGGGACGGTGCGGAGGGAGTTCCACTCTGTGACTGATCCTGCGAGTGTGTGAAGGGACGGTGCGAAGGGCGTTTCACTCTGTGACTGACCCCGGGAGTGTGTGAAGGGACGGTGCGGAGGGAGTTTCACTCAGTGACTGATCCTGCGAGTGTGTGAAGGGACGGTGCGGAGGGAGTTTGACTCTGTGTCTGACACCGGGAGAGTGTGATGGGACGGTGTGGAGGGAGCTTCACTGTGTGTCTGACCCAGGAGTTTGTGATGGGACGGTGCGGAGGGAGTTTCACTCTGTGACTGATCCTGCGAGTGTGTGAAGGGCCGGTGTGGAGGGAGTTTCACTCTGTGACTGATCCTGCGAGTGTGTGAAGGGAAGGTGCGGAGGGAGTTTCACTCTGTGACTGACCCCGTGCGTGTGTGAAGGGACGGTGTGGAGGGAGTTTCACTCTGTGACTGATGCTGCGAGTGTGTGAAGGGACGGTGTGGAGGGAGTTTCACTCTGTGACTGACCCTGTTAGTGTGTGATGGGACGGTGTGGAGGGAGTTTCACTCTGTGACTGATCCTGCGAGTGTGTGAAGGGACGGTGTGGAGGGAGTTTCACTCTGTGACTGACCCCAGGAGTGTGTGATGGGACGGCGTGGAGGGAGCTTCACTCTGTGACTGATCCTGCGAGTGTGTGAAGGGACGGTGTGGATGGAGTTTCACTCTGTGGCTGATCCTGCGAGTGTGTGACGGGTCGGTGTGGAGGGAGTTTCACTCTGTGACTGACCCCGGGAGTGTGTGATGGGACGGTGTGGTGGGAGTTTCACTCTGTGACTGACCCTGGGAATGTGTGATGGGACAGTGTGGAGGGAGCTTCACTCTGTGACTGACCCCGTGAGTGTGTGATGGGACGGTGTGGAGGGCGTTTCACTCTGTGACTGACCCCGTGAGTGTGTGAAGGGACGGTGTGTAGGGAGTTTCACTCTGTGACTGATCCTGCGAGTGTGTGATGGAATTGTGCGGAGGGAGTTTCACTCTGTGTCTGATCCCGGGAATGTGTGATGGGACAGGGTGGAGGGAGCTTCACTCTGTGACTGACCCCGCGAGTGTGTGATGGGACGGTGCGGAGGGAGTTTCACTCTGTACTGATCCTGCGAGTGTGTGAAGGGACGGTGCGATGGGAGTTTCACTCTGTGACTGACCCCAGGAATGTGTGATGGGATAGTGTGGAGGGAGCTTCACTCTGCGACTGATCCCGCGAGTGTGTGATGGGACAGTGTGGAGGGAGCTTCACTCTGTGTCTGACCCCAGGAGTGTGTGAAGGGACGGTGTGGAGGGAGTTTCACTCTGTGTCTGACCCCGGGAGAGTGTGATGGGACAGTGTGGACGGAGCTTCACTCTGTGTCTGACCAAAGGAGTGTGTGAAGGGACTGTGTGGAGGGAGTTTCACTCTGTGTCTGACCCCGGGAGCGTGTGAAGGGACGGTGTGGAGGGAGTTTCACTCTGTTTCTGACCCCGGGAGAGTGTGATGGGTCGGTGTGGAGGGAGTTTCACTCTGTGTCTGACCCCGGGAGAGTGTGATGGGACGGTGCGGAGGGAGTTTCACTCTGTGACTGACCCCAGGAGTGTGTGATGGGACGGTGTGGAGGGAGCTTCACTCTGTGACTGATCCTGCGAGTGTGTGAAGGGACGGTGCGGAGGGAGTTTCAATCTTTTGACTGATCCTGCGAGTGTGTGACGGGACGGTGTGGAGGGAGTTTCACTCTGTGACTAACCCCGTGAGTGTGTGATGGGATGGTGTGGAGGGAGTTTCACTCTGTGTCTGACCCCGGGAGTGTGTGATGGGATGGTGCGAAGGGAGGTTCACTCTGTGACTGACCCCGGGAGTGTGTGAAGGGAAGGTGTGGAGGGAGTTTCACTCTGTGTCTTACCCCGGGAGTGTGTGAAGGGACGGTGTGGAATGAGTTTCACTCTGTGATTGACCCCGGGACTGTGTGATGGGACGGTGTGGAGGGAGTTTCACTCTGTGACTGACCCTGGGAATGTGTGATGGGACAGTGTGGAGGGAGTTTCACTCTGTGTCTGACCCCGGGAGTGTGTGAAGGGACTGTGTGGAGGGAGTTTCACTCTGTGACTGATCCCGGGAGTGTGTGATGGGACGGTGTGGAGGGAGCTTCACTCTGTGACTGACCCCGTGAGTGTGTGATGGGACGGAGTGGAGGGAGTTTCACTCTGTGACTGACCCCGTGAGTGTGTGAAGGGACGGTGTGGAGGGAGTTTCACTCTGTGACTGATCCTGCGAGTGTGTGATGGAATTGTGCGGAGGGAGTTTCACTCTGTGTCTGACCCCGGGAATGTGTGATGGGACAGTGTGGAGGGAGCTTCACTCTGTGACTGACCCCGCGAGTGTGTGATGGGACGGTGCGGAGGGAGTTTCACTCTGTACTGATTCTGCGAGTGTGTGAAGGGACGGTGCGATGGGAGTTTCACTCTGTGACTGACCCCGGGAATGTGTGATGGGATAGTGAAGAGGGAGCTTCACTCAGTGACTGACCCCGCGAGTGTGTGATGGGACATTGTGGAGGGAGCTTCACTCTGTGTCTGACCCCAGGAGTGTGTGAAGGGACGGTGTGGAGGGAGTTTCACTCTGTGTCTGACCCCGGGAGAGTGTGAAGGGACGGTGTGGAGGGAGTTTCACTCTGTTTCTGACCCCGGGAGAGTGTGATGGGACGGTGTGGAGGAAGTTTCACTCTGTGTCTGACCCCGGGAGATTGTGATGGGACGGTGCGGAGGGAGTTTCACTCTGTGACTGATCCTGTGAGTGTGTGATGGGACGGTGCGGAGGGAGTTTCACTCTGTGACTGATCCTGTGAGTGTGTGATGGGACGGTGTGGAGGGAGTTTCACTCTGTGACTGATCATGCGAGTGTGTGAAGGGACGGTGCGGAGGGAGTTTCACTCTGTGACTGATCCTGAGAGTGTGTGACGGGACGCTGTGGAGGGAGTTTCACTCTGTGACTGACCCCGTGAGTGTGTGATGGGATGGTGTGGAGGGAGTTTCACTCTGTGTCTGACCCCGGGAGTGTGTTAATGGACGGTGTGGAGGGAGTTTCACTCTGTGTCTGACCCCGGGAGTGTGTGAAGGGACAGTGTGGATGGAGTTTCACTCTGTGACTGACCCCGGGAGTGTGTGATGGGACGGTGTGGAGGGAGTTTCACTCTGTGACTGACCCTGGGAATGTGTGATGGGACAGTGTGGAGGGAGCTTAACTCTGTGACTGACCCCGTGTGTGTTGATGGGACGGTGTGGAGGGAGTTTCACTCTCTGACTGACCCCGTGAGTGTGTGAAGGGACGGTGTGGAGGGAGTTTCACTCTGTGTCTGACCCTGGGAACGTGTGATGGGACAGTGTGGAGGGAGCTTCACTCTGTGACTGACCCCGCGAGTGTGTGATGGGACGGTGCGGAGGGAGTTTCACTCTGTACTGATCCTGCGAGTGTGTGAAGGGACGGTGCGATGGGAGTTTCACTCTGTGACTGACCCCGGGAATGTGTGATGGGATAGTGTGGAGGGAGCTTCACTCTGTGACTGACCCCGCGAGTGTGTGATGGGACAGTGTGGAGGGAGCTTCACTCTGTGTCTGACCCCAGGAGTGTGTGAAGGGACGGTGTGGAGGGAGTTTCACTCTGTTTCTGACCGCGGGAGAGTGTGATGGGACGGTGTGGAGGGAGTTTCACTCTGTGTCTGACCCCGGGAGAGTGTAATGGGACGGTGCGGAGGGAGTTTCACTCTGTGACTGATCCTGTGAGTGTGTGATGGGACGGTGCGGAGGGAGTTTCACTCTGTGACTGATCCTGCGAGTGTGTGATGGGACGGTGTGGAGGGAGTTTCACTCTGTGACTGATCCTGCGAGTGTGTGATGGGACGGTGCGGAGGGAGTTTCACTCTGTGACTGATCCTGTGAGTGTTTGATGGGACGGTGTGGAGGGAGTTTCACTCTGTTTCTGACCCCGGGAGAGTGTGATGGGACGGTGTGGAGGGAGTTTCACTCTGTGTCTGACCCCGGGAGAGTGTAATGGGACGGTGCGGAGGGAGTTTCACTCTGTGACTGATCCTGCGAGTGTGTGATGGGACGGTGCGGAGGGAGTTTCACTCTGTGACTGACCCCATGAGTGTGTGAAGGGACGGTGTGGAGGGAGTTTCACTCTGTGACTGATTCTTCGAGTGTGTAAAGAGACGTTGCGGAGAGAGTTTCACTCTGTGACTGATCCTGTGAGTGTGTGAAGGAACGGTGCGAAGAAAGTTTCACTCTGTGTCTGACCCCGGGAGTGTGTGATGGGACGGTGTGGAGGAAGTTTCACTCTGTGACTGACCCCGGGAGTGTGTGATGGGAAGGTGCGGAGGAAGCTTCACTCTGTGACTGACCCCGTGAGTGTGTGAAGGGACGGTGTGGAGGGAGTTTCACTCTGTGACTTATGCTGCGAGTGTGTAAAGGGACGGTGTGGAGGGAGTTTCACTCTGTGACGGACCCTGTGAGTGTGTGATGGGACGGTGTGGAGGGAGTTTCACTCTGTGACTGATCCTGCGAGTGTTTGAAGGGACGGTGTGGAGGGAGTTTCACTCTGTGACTTACCCCAGGAGTGTGTGATGGGACGGTGTGGAGGGAGCTTCACTCTGTGACTGATCCTGCGAGTGTGTGAAGGGACGGTGCGGAGGGAGTTTCACTCTGTGACTGATCCTGCGAGTGTGTGACGGGACGGTGTGGAGGGAGTTTCACTCTGTGACTGAGCCCGTGAGTGTGTGATGGGATGGTGTGGAGGGGGATTCACTCTGTGTCTGACCCCGGGAGTGTGTGATGGGATGGTGCGAAGGGAGTTTCACACTGTGACTGACGCCGGGAGTGTGTGAAGGGACGTTGTGGAGGGAGTTTCACTCTGTGTCTGACCCCGGGAGTGTGTGAAGGGACGGTGTGGAGGGAGTTTCACTCTGTGACTGACCCCGGGAGTGTGTGAAGGGACGGTGTGGAGGGAGTTTGACTCTGTGTCTGACCCCGGGAATGTGTGATGGGACGGTGCGGAGGGAGTTTCACTCTGTGACTGATCCTGTGAGTGTGTGATGGGACGGTGCGGAGGGAGTTTCACTCTGTGACTGATCCTGCGAGTGTGTGATGGGACGGTGTGGAGGGAGTTTCACTCTGTGACTGATCCTGCGAGTGTGTGATGGGACGGTGTGGAGGGAGTTTCACTCTGTGACTGATCCTGCGAGTGTGTGATGGGACGGTGCGGAGGGAGTTTCACTCTGTGACTGATCCTGTGAGTGTGTGAAGGAACGGTGCGAAGAAAGTTTCACTCTGTGTCTGACCCCGGGAGTGTGTGATGGGACGGTGTGGAGGAAGTTTCACTCTGTGTCTGACCCCGGGAGAGTGTGATGGGACGGTGCGGAGGGAGTTTCACTCTGTGACTGACCCCAGGAGTGTGTGATGGGACGGTGTGGAGGGAGCTTCACTCTGTGACTGATCCTGCGACTGTGTGAAGGGACAGTGCGGAGGGAGTTTCAATCTTTTGACTGATCCTGCGAGTGTGTGACGGGACGGTGTGGAGGGAGTTTAACTCTGTGACTAACCCCGTGAGTGTGTGATGGGATGGTGTGGAGGGAGTTTCACTCTGTGTCTGACCCCGGGAGTGTGTGATGGGATGGTGCGAAGGGAGGTTCACTCTGTGACTGACCCCGGGAGTGTGTGAATGGACGGTGTGGAATGAGTTTCACTCTGTGACTGACCCCGGGACTGTGTGATGGGACGGTGTGGAGGGAGTTTCACTCTGTGACTGACCCTGGGAATGTGTGATGGGACAGTGTGGAGGGAGTTTCACTCTGTGTCTGACCCCGGGAGTGTGTGAAGGGACTGTGTGGAGGGAGTTTCACTCTGTGACTGATCCCGGGAGTGTGTGATGGGACGGTGTGGAGGGAGCTTCACTCTGTGACTGACCCCGTGAGTGTGTGATGGGACGGAGTGGAGGGAGTTTCACTCTGTGACTGACCCCGTGAGTGTGTGAAGGGACGGTGTGGAGGGAGTTTCACTCTGTGACTGATCCTGCGAGTGTGTGATGGAATTGTGCGGAGGGAGTTTCACTCTGTGTCTGACCCCGGGAATGTGTGATGGGACAGTGTGGAGGGAGCTTCACTCTGTGACTGACCCCGCGAGTGTGTGATGGGACGGTGCGGAGGGAGTTTCACTCTGTACTGATCCTGCGAGTGTGTGAAGGGACGGTGCGATGGGAGTTTCACTCTGTGACTGACCCCGGGAATGTGTGATGGGATACTGAAGAGGGAGCTTCACTCAGTGACTGACCCCGCGAGTGTGTGATGGGACATTGTGGAGGGAGCTTCACTCTGTGTCTGACCCCAGGAGTGTGTGAAGGGACGGTGTGGAGGGAGTTTCACTCTGTGTCTGACCCCGGGAGAGTGTGAAGGGACGGTGTGGAGGGAGTTTCACTCTGTTTCTGACCCCGGGAGAGTGTGATGGGACGGTGTGGAGGAAGTTTCACTCTGTGTCTGACCCCGGGAGTGTGTGATGGGACGGTGCGGAGGGAGTTTCACTCTGTGACTGATCCTGTGAGTGTGTGATGGGACGGTGCGGAGGGAGTTTCACTCTGTGACTGATCCTGTGAGTGTGTGATGGGACGGTGTGGAGGGAGTTTCACTCTGTGACTGATCATGCGAGTGTGTGAAGGGACGGTGCGGAGGGAGTTTCACTCTGTGACTGATCCTGCGAGTGTGTGATGGGACGGTCCGGAGAGACTTTCACTCTGTGTCTGACTCAGGAGTTTGTGATTGGATGGTGTGGAGGTAATTTCACTCTGTGACTGACCCCGCGAGTGTGTGATGGGACGGTGTGGAGGGACTTTCACTCTGTGACTGATCCTGCGAGTCTGTGAAGGGACGGTGTGGAGGGAGTTTCACTATGTGTCTGACACCGGGAGAGTGTGATGGGACGGACCGGAGGGAGTTTCACTCTGTGACTGACCCTGGGAGTATGTGATGGGACGGTGTGGAGGGAGTTCCACTCTGTGACTGACCCCAGGAGTGTGTGAAGGGACGGTGTGGAGGGAGTTTCACTCTGTGACTGATCCTGCGAGTGTGTGAAGGGACGGTGCGAAGGGAGTTTCACTCTGTGACTGACCCCGTGAGTGTGTCATGGGACGGTGTGGAGGGAGCTTCAATCTGTGACTGATCCTGCGAGTGTGTGAAGAGATGGTGCGAAGGGAGTTTCACTCTGTGACTGACCCCGGGAGTGTGTGAAGGGACGGTGCGGAGGGAGTTTCACTCTGTGACTGGTCCTGCAAGTGTGTGAAGGGACGGTGCGAAGGGAGTTTCACTCTGTGACTGATCGTGCGAGTGTGTGAAGGGACGGTGCGAAGGGAGTTTCACTCTGTGTCTGACCCCGGGAATGTGTGATTGGACGGTGTGGAGGGAGCTTCACTCTGTGTCTGACCGCAGGAGTGTGTGAAGGGACGGTGTGGAGGGAGTTTCACTCTGTGTCTGACCCCGGGAGAGTGTGATGGGATGGTGTGGAGGGAGCTTCACTCTGTGTCTGACCCCGGGAGAGTATGATGGGACGGTGTGGAGGGAGTTTCACTCTGTGTCTGACCCAGGAGTTTGTGATTGGATGGTGTGGAGGTAGTTTTACTCTGTGACTGACCCCGCGAGTGTGTGATGGGACGGTGTGGAGGGACTTTCACTCTGTGACTGATCCTGCGAGTCTGTGAAGGGACGGTGTGGAGGGAGTTTCATTCTATGACTGACACCGGGAATGTGTGATGGGACAGTGCGGAGGGAGTTTCACTCTGTGACTGACCCCGGGAGTGTGTGAAGGGACGGTGCGGAGGGAGTTCCACTCTGTGACTGATCCTGCGAGTGTGTGAAGGGACGGTGTGGAGGGAGTTTGACTCTGTGTCTGACCCCAGGAGTGTGTGATGGGACGGTGCGGAGGGAGTTTCACTCTGTTTCTGACCCCGGGAGAGTGTGATGGGACAGTGTGGAGGGAGCTTCACTCTGTGTCTGACACCAGGAGTGTGTTAAGGGTCGGTGTGGAGGGAGTTTCACTTTGTGACTGACCCCAGGAGTGTGTGAAGGGACGGTGCGGAGGGAGTTTCACTCTGTGACTGATCCTGCGAGTGTGTGAAGGGACGGTGCCGAGGGAGTTTCAATCTGTGACTGACCCCGGGAGTGTGTGATGGGACGGTCCGGATGGAGTTTCACACTGTGACTGATCGTGCGAGTGTGTAAAGAGACGTTGCGGAGAGAGTTTCACTCTGTGACTGATCCTGTGAGTGTGTGAAGGGACGGTGCGAAGGGAGTTTCACTCTGTGACTGACCCCGGGAGAGTGTGATGGGACGGTCCGGAGCGAGTTTCACTCTGTGTCTGACTCAGGAGTTTGTGATTGGATGGTGTGGAGGTAGTTTCACTCTGTGACTGACCCCGCGAGTGTGTGATGGGACGGTGTGGAGGGACTTTCACTCTGTGACTGATCCTGCGAGTCTGTGAAGGGACGGTGTGGAGGGAGTTTCACTCTGTGTCTGACACCGGGAGAGTGTGATGGGACGGTCCGGAGGGAGTTTCACTCTGTGACTGACCCCGGGAGTATGTGATGGGACGGTGTGGAGGGAGTTCCACTCTGTGACTGACCCCGGGAGTGTGTGATGGGAAGGTCCGGAGGGAGCTTCATTCTGTGTCTGACCCCAGGAGTGTTTGAAGGGACGGTGTGGAGGGAGTTTCACTCTGTGACTGATCCTGCGAGTGTGTGAAGGGACGGTGCGAAGGGAGTTTCACTCTGTGACTGACCCCGTGAGTGTGTCATGGGACGGTGTGGAGGGAGCTTCAATCTGTGACTGATCCTGCGAGTGTGTGAAGAGATGGTGCGAAGGGAGTTTCACTCTGTGACTGATCCCGGGAGTGTGTGAAGGGACAGTGCGGAGGGAGTTTCACTCTGTGACTAGTCCTGCAAGTGTGTGATGGGACGGTGTGGAGGGAGTTTCACTCTGTGACTGATCCTGCGAGTCTGTGAAGGGACGGTGTGGAGGGAGTTTCACTCTGTGACTGACCCCGGGAATGTGTGATGGGACAGTGCGGATGGAGTTTCACTCTGTGACTGACCCCGGGAGTGTGTGAAGGGACGGTGCGGAGGGAGTTCCACTCTGTGACTGATCCTGCGAGTGTGTGAAGGGACGGTGTGGAGGGAGTTTCACTCTGTGACTGACCCCGGGAGTGTGTGAAGGGACGGTGCGGAGGGAGTTCCACTCTGTGACTGATCCTGCGAGTGTGTGAAGGGACGGTGCGAAGGGCGTTTCACTCTGTGACTGACCCCGGGAGTGTGTGAAGGGACGGTGCGGAGGGAGTTTCACTCTGTGACTGATCCTGCGAGTGTGTGAAGGGACGGTGCGGAGGGAGTTTGACTCTGTGTCTGACACCGGGAGAGTGTGATGGGACGGTGTGGAGGGAGCTTCACTGTGTGTCTGACCCAGGAGTTTGTGATGGGACGGTGCGGAGGGAGTTTCACTCTGTGACTGATCCTGCGAGTGTGTGAAGGGCCGGTGTGGAGGGAGTTTCACTCTGTGACTGATCCTGCGAGTGTGTGAAGGGAAGGTGCGGAGGGAGTTTCACTCTGTGACTGACCCCGTGCGTGTGTGAAGGGACGGTGTGGAGGGAGTTTCACTCTGTGACTGATGCTGCGAGTGTGTGAAGGGACGGTGTGGAGGGAGTTTCACTCTGTGACTGACCCTGTTAGTGTGTGATGGGACGGTGTGGAGGGAGTTTCACTCTGTGACTGATCCTGCGAGTGTGTGAAGGGACGGTGTGGAGGGAGTTTCACTCTGTGACTGACCCCAGGAGTGTGTGATGGGACGGCGTGGAGGGAGCTTCACTCTGTGACTGATCCTGCGAGTGTGTGAAGGGACGGTGTGCAGGGAGTTTCACTCTGTGGCTGATCCTGCGAGTGTGTGACGGGTCGGTGTGGAGGGAGTTTCACTCTGTGACTGACCCCGGGAGTGTGTGATGGGACGGTGTGGTGGGAGTTTCACTCTGTGACTGACCCTGGGAATGTGTGATGGGACAGTGTGGAGGGAGCTTCACTCTGTGACTGACCCCGTGAGTGTGTGATGGGACGGTGTGGAGGGCGTTTCACTCTGTGACTGATCCTGCGAGTGTGTGATGGAATTGTGCGGAGGGAGTTTCACTCTGTGTCTGATCCCGGGAATGTGTGATGGGACAGGGTGGAGGGAGCTTCACTCTGTGACTGACCCCGCGAGTGTGTGATGGGACGGTGCGGAGGGAGTTTCACTCTGTACTGATCCTGCGAGTGTGTGAAGGGACGGTGCGATGGGAGTTTCACTCTGTGACTGACCCCAGGAATGTGTGATGGGATAGTGTGGAGGGAGCTTCACTCTGCGACTGATCCCGCGAGTGTGTGATGGGACAGTGTGGAGGGAGCTTCACTCTGTGTCTGACCCCAGGAGTGTGTGAAGGGACGGTGTGGAGGGAGTTTCACTCTGTGTCTGACCCCGGGAGAGTGTGATGGGACAGTGTGGACGGAGCTTCACTCTGTGTCTGACCAAAGGAGTGTGTGAAGGGACTGTGTGGAGGGAGTTTCACTCTGTGTCTGACCCCGGGAGCGTGTGAAGGGACGGTGTGGAGGGAGTTTCACTCTGTTTCTGACCCCGGGAGAGTGTGTTGGGTCGGTGTGGAGGGAGTTTCACTCTGTGTCTGACCCCGGGAGAGTGTGATGGGACGGTGCGGAGGGAGTTTCACTCTGTGACTGACCCCAGGAGTGTGTGATGGGACGGTGTGGAGGGAGCTTCACTCTGTGACTGATCCTGCGAGTGTGTGAAGGGACGGTGCGGAGGGAGTTTCAATCTTTTGACTGATCCTGCGAGTGTGTGACGGGACGGTGTGGAGGGAGTTTCACTCTGTGACTAACCCCGTGAGTGTGTGATGGGATGGTGTGGAGGGAGTTTCACTCTGTGTCTGACCCCGGGAGTGTGTGATGGGATGGTGCGAAGGGAGGTTCACTCTGTGACTGACCCCGGGAGTGTGTGAAGGGAAGGTGTGGAGGGAGTTTCACTCTGTGTCTTACCCCGGGAGTGTGTGAAGGGACGGTGTGGAATGAGTTTCACTCTGTGATTGACCCCGGGACTGTGTGATGGGACGGTGTGGAGGGAGTTTCACTCTGTGACTGACCCTGGGAATGTGTGATGGGACAGTGTGGAGGGAGTTTCACTCTGTGTCTGACCCCGGGAGTGTGTGAAGGGACTGTGTGGAGGGAGTTTCACTCTGTGACTGATCCCGGGAGTGTGTGATGGGACGGTGTGGAGGGAGCTTCACTCTGTGACTGACCCCGTGAGTGTGTGATGGGACGGAGTGGAGGGAGTTTCACTCTGTGACTGACCCCGTGAGTGTGTGAAGGGACGGTGTGGAGGGAGTTTCACTCTGTGACTGATCCTGCGAGTGTGTGATGGAATTGTGCGGAGGGAGTTTCACTCTGTGTCTGACCCCGGGAATGTGTGATGGGACAGTGTGGAGGGAGCTTCACTCTGTGACTGACCCCGCGAGTGTGTGATGGGACGGTGCGGAGGGAGTTTCACTCTGTACTGATTCTGCGAGTGTGTGAAGGGACGGTGCGATGGGAGTTTCACTCTGTGACTGACCCCGGGAATGTGTGATGGGATAGTGAAGAGGGAGCTTCACTCAGTGACTGACCCCGCGAGTGTGTGATGGGACATTGTGGAGGGAGCTTCACTCTGTGTCTGACCCCAGGAGTGTGTGAAGGGACGGTGTGGAGGGAGTTTCACTCTGTGTCTGACCCCGGGAGAGTGTGAAGGGACGGTGTGGAGGGAGTTTCACTCTGTTTCTGACCCCGGGAGAGTGTGATGGGACGGTGTGGAGGAAGTTTCACTCTGTGTCTGACCCCGGGAGATTGTGATGGGACGGTGCGGAGGGAGTTTCACTCTGTGACTGATCCTGTGAGTGTGTGATGGGACGGTGCGGAGGGAGTTTCACTCTGTGACTGATCCTGTGAGTGTGTGATGGGACGGTGTGGAGGGAGTTTCACTCTGTGACTGATCATGCGAGTGTGTGAAGGGACGGTGCGGAGGGAGTTTCACTCTGTGACTGATCCTGAGAGTGTGTGACGGGACGCTGTGGAGGGAGTTTCACTCTGTGACTGACCCCGTGAGTGTGTGATGGGATGGTGTGGAGGGAGTTTCACTCTGTGTCTGACCCCGGGAGTGTGTTAATGGACGGTGTGGAGGGAGTTTCACTCTGTGTCTGACCCCGGGAGTGTGTGAAGGGACAGTGTGGATGGAGTTTCACTCTGTGACTGACCCCGGGAGTGTGTGATGGGACGGTGTGGAGGGAGTTTCACTCTGTGACTGACCCTGGGAATGTGTGATGGGACAGTGTGGAGGGAGCTTAACTCTGTGACTGACCCCGTGTGTGTTGATGGGACGGTGTGGAGGGAGTTTCACTCTCTGACTGACCCCGTGAGTGTGTGAAGGGACGGTGTGGAGGGAGTTTCACTCTGTGTCTGACCCTGGGAATGTGTGATGGGACAGTGTGGAGGGAGCTTCACTCTGTGACTGACCCCGCGAGTGTGTGATGGGACGGTGCGGAGGGAGTTTCACTCTGTACTGATCCTGCGAGTGTGTGAAGGGACGGTGCGATGGGAGTTTCACTCTGTGACTGACCCCGGGAATGTGTGATGGGATAGTGTGGAGGGAGCTTCACTCTGTGACTGACCCCGCGAGTGTGTGATGGGACAGTGTGGAGGGAGCTTCACTCTGTGTCTGACCCCAGGAGTGTGTGAAGGGACGGTGTGGAGGGAGTTTCACTCTGTTTCTGACCGCGGGAGAGTGTGATGGGACGGTGTGGAGGGAGTTTCACTCTGTGTCTGACCCCGGGAGAGTGTAATGGGACGGTGCGGAGGGAGTTTCACTCTGTGACTGATCCTGTGAGTGTGTGATGGGACGGTGCGGAGGGAGTTTCACTCTGTGACTGATCCTGCGAGTGTGTGATGGGACGGTGTGGAGGGAGTTTCACTCTGTGACTGATCCTGCGAGTGTGTGATGGGACGGTGCGGAGGGAGTTTCACTCTGTGACTGATCCTGTGAGTGTTTGATGGGACGGTGTGGAGGGAGTTTCACTCTGTTTCTGACCCCGGGAGAGTGTGATGGGACGGTGTGGAGGGAGTTTCACTCTGTGTCTGACCCCGGGAGAGTGTAATGGGACGGTGCGGAGGGAGTTTCACTCTGTGACTGATCCTGCGAGTGTGTGATGGGACGGTGCGGAGGGAGTTTCACTCTGTGACTGACCCCATGAGTGTGTGAAGGGACGGTGTGGAGGGAGTTTCACTCTGTGACTGATTCTTCGAGTGTGTAAAGAGACGTTGCGGAGAGAGTTTCACTCTGTGACTGATCCTGTGAGTGTGTGAAGGAACGGTGCGAAGAAAGTTTCACTCTGTGTCTGACCCCGGGAGTGTGTGATGGGACGGTGTGGAGGAAGTTTCACTCTGTGACTGACCCCGGGAGTGTGTGATGGGAAGGTGCGGAGGAAGCTTCACTCTGTGACTGACCCCGTGAGTGTGTGAAGGGACGGTGTGGAGGGAGTTTCACTCTGTGACTTATGCTGCGAGTGTGTAAAAGGACGGTGTGGAGGGAGTTTCACTCTGTGACGGACCCTGTGAGTGTGTGATGGGACGGTGTGGAGGGAGTTTCACTCTGTGACTGATCCTGCGAGTGTTTGAAGGGACGGTGTGGAGGGAGTTTCACTCTGTGACTTACCCCAGGAGTGTGTGATGGGACGGTGTGGAGGGAGCTTCACTCTGTGACTGATCCTGCGAGTGTGTGAAGGGACGGTGCGGAGGGAGTTTCACTCTGTGACTGATCCTGCGAGTGTGTGACGGGACGGTGTGGAGGGAGTTTCACTCTGTGACTGAGCCCGTGAGTGTGTGATGGGACGGTGTGGAGGAAGTTTCACTCTGTGTCTGACCCCGGGAGTGTGTGATGGGACGGTGCGGAGGGAGTTTCACTCTGTGACTGATCCTGTGAGTGTGTGATGGGACGGTGCGGAGGGAGTTTCACTCTGTGACTGATCCTGTGAGTGTGTGATGGGACGGTGTGGAGGGAGTTTCACTCTGTGACTGATCATGCGAGTGTGTGAAGGGACGGTGCGGAGGGAGTTTCACTCTGTGACTGATCCTGCGAGTGTGTGACGGGACGCTGTGGAGGGAGTTTCACTCTGTGACTGACCCCGTGAGTGTGTGATGGGATGGTGTGGAGGGAGTTTCACTCTGTGTCTGACCCCGGGAGTGTGTTAATGGACGGTGTGGAGGGAGTTTCACTCTGTGTCTGACCCCGGGAGTGTGTGAAGGGACGGTGTGGATGGAGTTTCACTCTGTGACTGACCCCGGGAGTGTGTGATGGGACGGTGTGGAGGGAGTTTCACTCTGTGACTGACCCTGGGAATGTGTGATGGGACAGTGTGGAGGGAGCTTCACTCTGTGACTGACCCCGTGTGTGTTGATGGGACGGTGTGGAGGGAGTTTCACTCTCTGACTGACCCCGTGAGTGTGTGAAGGGACGGTGTGGAGGGAGTTTCACTCTGTGTCTGACCCTGGGAATGTGTGATGGGACAGTGTGGAGGGAGCTTCACTCTGTGACTGACCCCGCGAGTGTGTGATGGGACGGTGCGGAGGGAGTTTCACTCTGTACTGATCCTGCGAGTGTGTGAAGGGACGGTGCGATGGGAGTTTCACTCTGTGACTGACCCCGGGAATGTGTGATGGGATAGTGTGGAGGGAGCTTCACTCTGTGACTGACCCCGCGAGTGTGTGATGGGACAGTGTGGAGGGAGCTTCACTCTGTGTCTGACCCCAGGAGTGTGTGAAGGGACGGTGTGGAGGGAGTTTCACTCTGTTTCTGACCGCGGGAGAGTGTGATGGGACGGTGTGGAGGGAGTTTCACTCTGTGTCTGACCCCGGGAGAGTGTAATGGGACGGTGCGGAGGGAGTTTCACTCTGTGACTGATCCTGTGAGTGTGTGATGGGACGGTGCGGAGGGAGTTTCACTCTGTGACTGATCCTGCGAGTGTGTGATGGGACGGTGTGGAGGGAGTTTCACTCTGTGTCTGACCCCAGGAGTGTGTGAAGGGACGGTATGGAGGAGGTTTCACTCTGTGTCTGAACCCGGGAGAGTGTGATGGGACGGTGTGGAGGGAGCATCCCTCTGTGTCTGACCCCAGCAGTGTGTGAAGGGACGGTGTGGAGGGAGTTTGACTCTGTGTCTGACCCCAGGAGTGTGTGATGGGATGGTGCGGAGGGAGTTTCACTCTGTGTCTGACCCCGGGAGAGCGTGATGGGACAGTGTGGAGGGAGCTTCACTCTGTGTCTGACACCAGGAGTGTGTGAAGGGACGGTGTGGAGGGAGTTTCACTCTGTGACTGACCCCAGGAGTGTGTGAAGGGACGGTGCGGAGGGAGTTTCACTCTGTGACTGATCCTGCGAGTGTGTGAAGGGACGGTGCCGAGGGAGTTTCAATCTGTGACTGACCCCGGGAGTGTGTGATGGGACGGTCCGGATGGAGTTTCACACTGTGACTGATCGTGCGAGTGTGTAAAGAGACGTTGTGGAGAGAGTTTCACTCTGTGACTGATCCTGCGAGTGTGTGAAGGGACGGTGCGAAGGGAGTTTCACTCTGTGACTGACCCCGGGAGAGTGTGATGGGACGGTCCGGAGAGACTTTCACTCTGTGTCTGACTCAGGAGTTTGTGATTGGATGGTGTGGAGGTAATTTCACTCTGTGACTGACCCCGCGAGTGTGTGATGGGACGGTGTGGAGGGACTTTCACTCTGTGACTGATCCTGCGAGTCTGTGAAGGGACGGTGTGGAGGGAGTTTCACTCTGTGTCTGACACCGGGAGAGTGTGATGGGACGGACCGGAGGGAGTTTCACTCTGTGACTGACCCCGGGAGTATGTGATGGGACGGTGTGGAGGGAGTTCCACTCTGTGACTGACCCCAGGAGTGTGTGAAGGGACGGTGTGGAGGGAGTTTCACTCTGTGACTGATCCTGCGAGTGTGTGAAGGGACGGTGCGAAGGGAGTTTCACTCTGTGACTGACCCCGTGAGTGTGTCATGGGACGGTGTGGAGGGAGCTTCAATCTGTGACTGATCCTGCGAGTGTGTGAAGAGATGGTGCGAAGGGAGTTTCACTCTGTGACTGACCCCGGGAGTGTGTGAAGGGACGGTGCGGAGGGAGTTTCACTCTGTGACTGGTCCTGCAAGTGTGTGAAGGGACGGTGCGAAGGGAGTTTCACTCTGTGACTGATCGTGCGAGTGTGTGAAGGGACGGTGCGAAGGGAGTTTCACTCTGTGTCTGACCCCGGGAATGTGTGATTGGACGGTGTGGAGGGAGCTTCACTCTGTGTCTGACCGCAGGAGTGTGTGAAGGGACGGTGTGGAGGGAGTTTCACTCTGTGTCTGACCCCGGGAGAGTGTGATGGGATGGTGTGGAGGGAGCTTCACTCTGTGTCTGACCCCGGGAGAGTATGATGGGACGGTGTGGAGGGAGTTTCACTCTGTGTCTGACCCAGGAGTTTGTGATTGGATGGTGTGGAGGTAGTTTTACTCTGTGACTGACCCCGCGAGTGTGTGATGGGACGGTGTGGAGGGACTTTCACTCTGTGACTGATCCTGCGAGTCTGTGAAGGGACGGTGTGGAGGGAGTTTCATTCTATGACTGACACCGGGAATGTGTGATGGGACAGTGCGGAGGGAGTTTCACTCTGTGACTGACCCCGGGAGTGTGTGAAGGGACGGTGCGGAGGGAGTTCCACTCTGTGACTGATCCTGCGAGTGTGTGAAGGGACGGTGTGGAGGGAGTTTGACTCTGTGTCTGACCCCAGGAGTGTGTGATGGGACGGTGCGGTGGGAGTTTCACTCTGTTTCTGACCCCGGGAGAGTGTGATGGGACAGTGTGGAGGGAGCTTCACTCTGTGTCTGACACCAGGAGTGTGTTAAGGGTCGGTGTGGAGGGAGTTTCACTTTGTGACTGACCCCAGGAGTGTGTGAAGGGACGGTGCGGAGGGAGTTTCACTCTGTGACTGATCCTGCGAGTGTGTGAAGGGACGGTGCCGAGGGAGTTTCAATCTGTGACTGACCCCGGGAGTGTGTGATGGGACGGTCCGGATGGAGTTTCACACTGTGACTGATCGTGCGAGTGTGTAAAGAGACGTTGCGGAGAGAGTTTCACTCTGTGACTGATCCTGTGAGTGTGTGAAGGGACGGTGCGAAGGGAGTTTCACTCTGTGACTGACCCCGGGAGAGTGTGATGGGACGGTCCGGAGCGAGTTTCACTCTGTGTCTGACTCAGGAGTTTGTGATTGGATGGTGTGGAGGTAGTTTCACTCTGTGACTGACCCCGCGAGTGTGTGATGGGACGGTGTGGAGGGACTTTCACTCTGTGACTGATCCTGCGAGTCTGTGAAGGGACGGTGTGGAGGGAGTTTCACTCTGTGTCTGACACCGGGAGAGTGTGATGGGACGGTCCGGAGGGAGTTTCACTCTGTGACTGACCCCGGGAGTATGTGATGGGACGGTGTGGAGGGAGTTCCACTCTGTGACTGACCCCGGGAGTGTGTGATGGGACGGTCCGGAGGGAGCTTCACTCTGTGTCTGACCCCAGGAGTGTGTGAAGGGACGGTATGGAGGGAGTTTCACTCTGTGACTGATCCTGCGAGTGTGTGAAGGGACGGTGCGAAGGGAGTTTCACTCTGTGACTGACCCCGTGAGTGTGTCATGGGACGGTGTGGAGGGAGCTTCAATCTGTGACTGATCCTGCGAGTGTGTGAAGAGATGGTGCGAAGGGAGTTTCACTCTGTGACTGACCCCGGGAGTGTGTGAAGGGACGGTGCGGAGGGAGTTTCACTCTGTGACTGGTCCTGCAAGTGTGTGATGGGACGGTGTGGAGGGAGTTTCACTCTGTGACTGATCCTGCGAGTCTGTGAAGGGACGGTGTGGAGGGAGTTTCACTCTGTGACTGACCCCGGGAATGTGTGATGGGACAGTGCGGAGGGAGTTTCACTCTGTGACTGACCCCGGGAGTGTGTGAAGGGACGGTGCGGAGGGAGTTCCACTCTGTGACTGATCCTGCGAGTGTGTGAAGGGACGGTGTGGAGGGAGTTTCACTCTGTGACTGACCCCGGGAATGTGTGATGGGACAGTGCGGAGGGAGTTTCACTCTGTGACTGACCGCGGGAGTGTGTGAAGGGACGGTGCGGAGGGAGTTCCACTCTGTGACTGATCCTGCGAGTGTGTGAAGGGACGGTGCGAAGGGCGTTTCACTCTGTGACTGACCCCGGGAGTGTGTGAAGGGACGGTGCGGAGGGAGTTTGACTCTGTGTCTGACACCGGGAGAGTGTGATGGGACGGTGTGGAGGGAGCTTCACTGTGTGTCTGACCCAGGAGTTTGTGATGGGACGGTGCGGAGGGAGTTTCACTCTGTGACTGATCCTGCGAGTGTGTGAAGGGCCGGTGTGGAGGGAGTTTCACTCTGTGACTGATCCTGCGAGTGTGTGAAGGGAAGGTGCGGAGGGAGTTTCACTCTGTGACTGACCCCGTGCGTGTGTGAAGGGACGGTGTGGAGGGAGTTTCACTCTGTGACTGATGCTGCGAGTGTGTGAAGGGACGGTGTGGAGGGAGTTTCACTCTGTGACTGACCCTGTTAGTGTGTGATGGGACGGTGTGGAGGGAGTTTCACTCTGTGACTGATCCTGCGAGTGTGTGAAGGGACGGTGTGGAGGGAGTTTCACTCTGTGACTGACCCCAGGATTGTGTGATGGGACGGTGTGGAGGGAGCTTCACTCTGTGACTGATCCTGCGAGTGTGTGAAGGGACGGTGTGGAGGGAGTTTCACTCTGTGGCTGATCCTGCGAGTGTGTGACGGGTCGGTGTGGAGGGAGTTTCACTCTGTGACTGACCCCGGGAGTGTGTGATGGGACGGTGTGGTGGGAGTTTCACTCTGTGACTGACCCTGGGAATGTGTGATGGGACAGTGTGGAGGGAGCTTCACTCTGTGACTGACCCCGTGAGTGTGTGATGGGACGGTGTGGAGGGTGTTTCACTCTGTGACTGACCCCGTGAGTGTGTGAAGGGACGGTGTGTAGGGAGTTTCACTCTGTGACTGATCCTGCGAGTGTGTGATGGAATTGTGCGGAGGGAGTTTCACTCTGTGTCTGATCCCGGGAATGTGTGATGGGACAGGGTGGAGGGAGCTTCACTCTGTGACTGACCCCGCGAGTGTGTGATGGGACGGTGCGGAGGGAGTTTCACTCTGTACTGATCCTGCGAGTGTGTGAAGGGACGGTGCGATGGGAGTTTCACTCTGTGACTGACCCCAGGAATGTGTGATGGGATAGTGTGGAGGGAGCTTCACTCTGCGACTGATCCCGCGAGTGTGTGATGGGACAGTGTGGAGGGAGCTTCACTCTGTGTCTGACCCCAGGAGTGTGTGAAGGGACGGTGTGGAGGGAGTTTCACTCTGTGTCTGACCCCGGGAGAGTGTGATGGGACAGTGTGGACGGAGCTTCACTCTGTGTCTGACCAAAGGAGTGTGTGAAGGGACTGTGTGGAGGGAGTTTCACTCTGTGTCTGACCCCGGGAGCGTGTGAAGGGACGGTGTGGAGGGAGTTTCACTCTGTTTCTGACCCCGGGAGAGTGTGATGGGTCGGTGTGGAGGGAGTTTCACTCTGTGTCTGACCCCGGGAGAGTGTGATGGGACGGTGCGGATGGAGTTTCACTCTGTGACTGACCCCAGGAGTGTGTGATGGGACGGTGTGGAGGGAGCTTCACTCTGTGACTGATCCTGCGAGTGTGTGAAGGGATGGTGCGGAGGGAGTTTCAATCTTTTGACTGATCCTGCGAGTGTGTGACGGGACGGTGTGGAGGGAGTTTCACTCTGTGACTAACCCCGTGAGTGTGTGATGGGATGGTGTGGAGGGAGTTTCACTCTGTGTCTGACCCCGGGAGTGTGTGATGGGATGGTGCGAAGGGAGGTTCACTCTGTGACTGACCCCGGGAGTGTGTGATGGGATGGTGCGAAGGGAGGTTCACTCTGTGACTGACCCCGGGAGTGTGTGAAGGGAAGGTGTGGAGGGAGTTTCACTCTGTGTCTTACCCCGGGAGTGTGTGAAGGGACGGTGTGGAATGAGTTTCACTCTGTGATTGACCCCGGGACTGTGTGATGGGACGGTGTGGAGGGAGTTTCACTCTGTGACTGACCCTGGGAATGTGTGATGGGACAGTGTGGAGGGAGTTTCACTCTGTGTCTGACCCCGGGAGTGTGTGAAGGGACGGTGTGGTGGGAGTTTCACTCTGTGACTGACCCTGGGAATGTGTGATGGGACAGTGTGGAGGGAGCTTCACTCTGTGACTGACCCCGTGAGTGTGTGATGGGACGGTGTAGAGGGTGTTTCACTCTGTGACTGACCCCGTGAGTGTGTGAAGGGACGGTGTGTAGGGAGTTTCACTCTGTGACTGATCCTGCGAGTGTGTGATGGAATTGTGCGGAGGGAGTTTCACTCTGTGTCTGATCCCGGGAATGTGTGATGGGACAGGGTGGAGGGAGCTTCACTCTGTGACTGACCCCGCGAGTGTGTGATGGGACGGTGCGGAGGGAGTTTCACTCTGTACTGATCCTGCGAGTGTGTGAAGGGACGGTGCGATGGGAGTTTCACTCTGTGACTGACCCCAGGAATGTGTGATGGGATAGTGTGGAGGGAGCTTCACTCTGCGACTGATCCCGCGAGTGTGTGATGGGACAGTGTGGAGGGAGCTTCACTCTGTGTCTGACCCCAGGAGTGTGTGAAGGGACGGTGTGGAGGGAGTTTCACTCTGTGTCTGACCCCGGGAGAGTGTGATGGGACAGTGTGGACGGAGCTTCACTCTGTGTCTGACCAAAGGAGTGTGTGAAGGGACTGTGTGGAGGGAGTTTCACTCTGTGTCTGACCCCGGGAGCGTGTGAAGGGACGGTGTGGAGGGAGTTTCACTCTGTGACTGATGCTGCGAGTGTGTGAAGGGACGGTGTGGAGGGAGTTTCACTCTGTGACTGACCCTGTTAGTGTGTGATGGGACGGTGTGGAGGGAGTTTCACTCTGTGACTGATCCTGCGAGTGTGTGAAGGGACGGTGTGGAGGGAGTTTCACTCTGTGACTGACCCCAGGATTGTGTGATGGGACGGTGTGGAGGGAGCTTCACTCTGTGACTGATCCTGCGAGTGTGTGAAGGGACGGTGTGGAGGGAGTTTCACTCTGTGGCTGATCCTGCGAGTGTGTGACGGGTCGGTGTGGAGGGAGTTTCACTCTGTGACTGACCCCGGGAGTGTGTGATGGGACGGTGTGGTGGGAGTTTCACTCTGTGACTGACCCTGGGAATGTGTGATGGGACAGTGTGGAGGGAGCTTCACTCTGTGACTGACCCCGTGAGTGTGTGATGGGACGGTGTGGAGGGTGTTTCACTCTGTGACTGACCCCGTGAGTGTGTGAAGGGACGGTGTGTAGGGAGTTTCACTCTGTGACTGATCCTGCGAGTGTGTGATGGAATTGTGCGGAGGGAGTTTCACTCTGTGTCTGATCCCGGGAATGTGTGATGGGACAGGGTGGAGGGAGCTTCACTCTGTGACTGACCCCGCGAGTGTGTGATGGGACGGTGCGGAGGGAGTTTCACTCTGTACTGATCCTGCGAGTGTGTGAAGGGACGGTGCGATGGGAGTTTCACTCTGTGACTGACCCCAGGAATGTGTGATGGGATAGTGTGGAGGGAGCTTCACTCTGCGACTGATCCCGCGAGTGTGTGATGGGACAGTGTGGAGGGAGCTTCACTCTGTGTCTGACCCCAGGAGTGTGTGAAGGGACGGTGTGGAGGGAGTTTCACTCTGTGTCTGACCCCGGGAGAGTGTGATGGGACAGTGTGGACGGAGCTTCACTCTGTGTCTGACCAAAGGAGTGTGTGAAGGGACTGTGTGGAGGGAGTTTCACTCTGTGTCTGACCCCGGGAGCGTGTGAAGGGACGGTGTGGAGGGAGTTTCACTCTGTTTCTGACCCCGGGAGAGTGTGATGGGTCGGTGTGGAGGGAGTTTCACTCTGTGTCTGACCCCGGGAGAGTGTGATGGGACGGTGCGGATGGAGTTTCACTCTGTGACTGACCCCAGGAGTGTGTGATGGGACGGTGTGGAGGGAGCTTCACTCTGTGACTGATCCTGCGAGTGTGTGAAGGGATGGTGCGGAGGGAGTTTCAATCTTTTGACTGATCCTGCGAGTGTGTGACGGGACGGTGTGGAGGGAGTTTCACTCTGTGACTAACCCCGTGAGTGTGTGATGGGATGGTGTGGAGGGAGTTTCACTCTGTGTCTGACCCCGGGAGTGTGTGATGGGATGGTGCGAAGGGAGGTTCACTCTGTGACTGACCCCGGGAGTGTGTGATGGGATGGTGCGAAGGGAGGTTCACTCTGTGACTGACCCCGGGAGTGTGTGAAGGGAAGGTGTGGAGGGAGTTTCACTCTGTGTCTTACCCCGGGAGTGTGTGAAGGGACGGTGTGGAATGAGTTTCACTCTGTGATTGACCCCGGGACTGTGTGATGGGACGGTGTGGAGGGAGTTTCACTCTGTGACTGACCCTGGGAATGTGTGATGGGACAGTGTGGAGGGAGTTTCACTCTGTGTCTGACCCCGGGAGTGTGTGAAGGGACGGTGTGGTGGGAGTTTCACTCTGTGACTGACCCTGGGAATGTGTGATGGGACAGTGTGGAGGGAGCTTCACTCTGTGACTGACCCCGTGAGTGTGTGATGGGACGGTGTGGAGGGTGTTTCACTCTGTGACTGACCCCGTGAGTGTGTGAAGGGACGGTGTGTAGGGAGTTTCACTCTGTGACTGATCCTGCGAGTGTGTGATGGAATTGTGCGGAGGGAGTTTCACTCTGTGTCTGATCCCGGGAATGTGTGATGGGACAGGGTGGAGGGAGCTTCACTCTGTGACTGACCCCGCGAGTGTGTGATGGGACGGTGCGGAGGGAGTTTCACTCTGTACTGATCCTGCGAGTGTGTGAAGGGACGGTGCGATGGGAGTTTCACTCTGTGACTGACCCCAGGAATGTGTGATGGGATAGTGTGGAGGGAGCTTCACTCTGCGACTGATCCCGCGAGTGTGTGATGGGACAGTGTGGAGGGAGCTTCACTCTGTGTCTGACCCCAGGAGTGTGTGAAGGGACGGTGTGGAGGGAGTTTCACTCTGTGTCTGACCCCGGGAGAGTGTGATGGGACAGTGTGGACGGAGCTTCACTCTGTGTCTGACCAAAGGAGTGTGTGAAGGGACTGTGTGGAGGGAGTTTCACTCTGTGTCTGACCCCGGGAGCGTGTGAAGGGACGGTGTGGAGGGAGTTTCACTCTGTTTCTGACCCCGGGAGAGTGTGATGGGTCGGTGTGGAGGGAGTTTCACTCTGTGTCTGACCCCGGGAGAGTGTGATGGGACGGTGCGGAGGGAGTTTCACTCTGTGACTGACCCCAGGAGTGTGTGATGGGACGGTGTGGAGGGAGCTTCACTCTGTGACTGATCCTGCGAGTGTGTGAAGGGACGGTGCGGAGGGAGTTTCAATCTTTTGACTGATCCTGCGAGTGTGTGACGGGACGGTGTGGTGGGAGTTTCACTCTGTGACTAACCCCGTGAGTGTGTGATGGGATGGTGTGGAGGGAGTTTCACTCTGTGTCTGACCCCGGGAGTGTGTGATGGGATGGTGCGAAGGGAGGTTCACTCTGTGACTGACCCCGGGAGTGTGTGATGGGATGGTGCGAAGGGAGGTTCACTCTGTGACTGACCCCGGGAGTGTGTGAAGGGAAGGTGTGGAGGGAGTTTCACTCTGTGTCTTACCCCGGGAGTGTGTGAAGGGACGGTGTGGAATGAGTTTCACTCTGTGATTGACCCCGGGACTGTGTGATGGGACGGTGTGGAGGGAGTTTCACTCTGTGACTGACCCTGGGAATGTGTGATGGGACAGTGTGGAGGGAGTTTCACTCTGTGTCTGACCCCGGGAGTGTGTGAAGGGACTGTGTGGAGGGAGTTTCACTCTGTGACTGATCCCGGGAGTGTGTGATGGGACGGTGTGGAGGGAGCTTCACTCTGTGACTGACCCCGTGAGTGTGTGATGGGACGGAGTGGAGGGAGTTTCACTCTGTGACTGACCCCGTGAGTGTGTGAAGGGACGGTGTGGAGGGAGTTTCACTCTGTGACTGATCCTGCGAGTGTGTGATGGAATTGTGCGGAGGGAGTTTCACTCTGTGTCTGACCCCGGGAATGTGTGATGGGACAGTGTGGAGGGAGCTTCACTCTGTGACTGACCCTGCGAGTGTGTGATGGGACGGTGCGGAGGGAGTTTCACTCTGTACTGATCCTGCGAGTGTGTGAAGGGACGGTGCGATGGGAGTTTCACTCTGTGACTGACCCCGGGAATGTGTGATGGGATAGTGAAGAGGGAGCTTCACTCAGTGACTGACCCCGCGAGTGTGTGATGGGACATTGTGGAGGGAGCTTCACTCTGTGTCTGACCCCAGGAGTGTGTGAAGGGACGGTGTGGAGGGAGTTTCACTCTGTGTCTGACCCCGGGAGAGTGTGAAGGGACGGTGTGGAGGGAGTTTCACTCTGTTTCTGACCCCGGGAGAGTGTGATGGGACGGTGTGGAGGAAGTTTCACTCTGTGTCTGACCCCGGGAGAGTGTGATGGGACGGTGCGGAGGGAGTTTCACTCTGTGACTGATCCTGTGAGTGTGTGATGGGACGGTGCGGAGGGAGTTTCACTCTGTGACTGATCCTGTGAGTGTGTGATGGGACGGTGTGGAGGGAGTTTCACTCTGTGACTGATCATGCGAGTGTGTGAAGGGACGGTGCGGAGGGAGTTTCACTCTGTGACTGATCCTGAGAGTGTGTGACGGGACGCTGTGGAGGGAGTTTCACTCTGTGACTGACCCCGTGAGTGTGTGATGGGATGGTGTGGAGGGAGTTTCACTCTGTGTCTGACCCCGGGAGTGTGTTAATGGACGGTGTGGAGGGAGTTTCACTCTGTGTCTGACCCCGGGAGTGTGTGAAGGGACGGTGTGGATGGAGTTTCACTCTGTGACTGCCCCGGGAGTGTGTGATGGGACGGTGTGGAGGGAGTTTCACTCTGTGACTGACCCTGGGAATGTGTGATGGGACAGTGTGGAGGGAGCTTAACTCTGTGACTGACCCCGTGTGTGTTGATGGGACGGTGTGGAGGGAGTTTCACTCTCTGACTGACCCCGTGAGTGTGTGAAGGGACGGTGTGGAGGGAGTTTCACTCTGTGTCTGACCCTGGGAATGTGTGATGGGACAGTGTGGAGGGAGCTTCACTCTGTGACTGACCCCGCGAGTGTGTGATGGGACGGTGCGGAGGGAGTTTCACTCTGTACTGATCCTGCGAGTGTGTGAAGGGACGGTGCGATGGGAGTTTCACTCTGTGACTGACCCCGGGAATGTGTGATGGGATAGTGTGGAGGGAGCTTCACTCTGTGACTGACCCCGCGAGTGTGTGATGGGACAGTGTGGAGGGAGCTTCACTCTGTGTCTGACCCCAGGAGTGTGTGAAGGGACGGTGTGGAGGGAGTTTCACTCTGTTTCTGACCGCGGGAGAGTGTGATGGGACGGTGTGGAGGGAGTTTCACTCTGTGTCTGACCCCGGGAGAGTGTAATGGGATGGTGCGGAGGGAGTTTCACTCTGTGACTGATCCTGTGAGTGTGTGATGGGACGGTGCGGAGGGAGTTTCACTCTGTGACTGAGCCTGCGAGTGTGTGATGGGACGGTGTGGAGGGAGTTTCACTCTGTGACTGATCCTGCGAGTGTGTGATGGGACGGTGCGGAGGGAGTTTCACTCTGTGACTGATCCTGTGAGTGTTTGATGGGACGGTGTGGTGGGAGTTTCACTCTGTTTCTGACCCCGGGAGAGTGTGATGGGACGGTGTGGAGGGAGTTTCACTCTGTGTCTGACCCCGGGAGAGTGTAATGGGACGGTGCGGAGGGAGTTTCACTCTGTGACTGATCCTGCGAGTGTGTGATGGGACGGTGCGGAGGGAGTTTCACTCTGTGACTGACCCCATGAGTGTGTGAAGGGACGGTGTGGAGGGAGTTTCACTCTTTGACTGATTCTTCGAGTGTGTAAAGAGACGTTGCGGAGAGAGTTTCACTCTGTGACTGATCCTGTGAGTGTGTGAAGGAACGGTGCGAAGAAAGTTTCACTCTGTGTCTGACCCCGGGAGTGTGTGATGGGACGGTGTGGAGGAAGTTTCACTCTGTGACTGACCCCGGGAGTGTGTGATGGGAAGGTGCGGAGGAAGCTTCACTCTGTGACTGACCCCGTGAGTGTGTGAAGGGACGGTGTGGAGGGAGTTTCACTCTGTGACTTATGCTGCGAGTGTGTAAAGGGACGGTGTGGAGGGAGTTTCACTCTGTGACGGACCCTGTGAGTGTGTGATGGGACGGTGTGGAGGGAGTTTCACTCTGTGACTGATCCTGCGAGTGTGTGAAGGGACGGTGTGGAGGGAGTTTCACTCTGTGACTTACCCCAGGAGTGTGTGATGGGACGGTGTGGAGGGAGCTTCACTCTGTGACTGATCCTGCGAGTGTGTGAAGGGACGGTGCGGAGGGAGTTTCACTCTGTGACTGATCCTGCGAGTGTGTGACGGGACGGTGTGGAGGGAGTTTCACTCTGTGACTGAGCCCGTGAGTGTGTGATGGGATGGTGTGGAGGGGGATTCACTCTGTGTCTGACCCCGGGAGTGTGTGATGGGATGGTGCGAAGGGAGTTTCACTCTGTGACTGACCCCGGGAGTGTGTGAAGGGACGTTGTGGAGGGAGTTTCACTCTGTGTCTGACCCCGGGAGTGTGTGAAGGGACGGTGTGGAGGGAATTTCACTCTGTGACTGACCCCGGGAGTGTGTGAAGGGACGGTGTGGAGGGAGTTTGACTCTGTGTCTGACCCCGGGAATGTGTGATGGGACAGTGTGGAGGGAGTTTCACTCTGTGTCTGACCCCGGGAGAGTGTAATGGGACGGTGCGGAGGGAGTTTCACTCTGTGACTGATCCTGTGAGTGTGTGATGGGACGGTGCGGAGGGAGTTTCACTCTGTGACTGATCCTGCGAGTGTGTGATGGGACGGTGTGGAGGGAGTTTCACTCTGTGACTGATCCTGCGAGTGTGTGATGGGACGGTGCGGAGGGAGTTTCACTCTGTGACTGATCCTGTGAGTGTGTGAAGGAACGGTGCGAAGAAAGTTTCACTCTGTGTCTGACCCCGGGAGTGTGTGATGGGACGGTGTGGAGTAAGTTTCACTCTGTGTCTGACCCCGGGAGAGTGTGATGGGACGGTGCGGAGGGAGTTTCACTCTGTGACTGACCCCAGGAGTGTGTGATGGGACGGTGTGGAGGGAGCTTCACTCTGTGACTGATCCTGCGACTGTGTGAAGGGACAGTGCGGAGGGAGTTTCAATCTTTTGACTGATCCTGCGAGTGTGTGACGGGACGGTGTGGAGGGAGTTTAACTCTGTGACTAACCCCGTGAGTGTGTGATGGGATGGTGTGGAGGGAGTTTCACTCTGTGTCTGACCCCGGGAGTGTGTGATGGGATGGTGCGAAGGGAGGTTCACTCTGTGACTGACCCCGGGAGTGTGTGAAGGGACGGTGTGGAATGAGTTTCACTCTGTGACTGACCCCGGGACTGTGTGATGGGACGGTGTGGAGGGAGTTTCACTCTGTGACTGACCCTGGGAATGTGTGATGGGACAGTGTGGAGGGAGTTTCACTCTGTGTCTGACCCCGGGAGTGTGTGAAGGGACTGTGTGGAGGGAGTTTCACTCTGTGACTGATCCCGGGAGTGTGTGATGGGACGGTGTGGAGGGAGCTTCACTCTGTGACTGACCCCGTGAGTGTGTGATGGGACGGAGTGGAGGGAGTTTCACTCTGTGACTGACCCCGTGAGTGTGTGAAGGGACGGTGTGGAGGGAGTTTCACTCTGTGACTGATCCTGCGAGTGTGTGATGGAATTGTGCGGAGGGAGTTTCACTCTGTGTCTGACCCCGGGAATGTGTGATGGGACAGTGTGGAGGGAGCTTCACTCTGTGACTGACCCCGCGAGTGTGTGATGGGACGGTGCGGAGGGAGTTTCACTCTGTACTGATCCTGCGAGTGTGTGAAGGGACGGTGCGATGGGAGTTTCACTCTGTGACTGACCCCGGGAATGTGTGATGGGATACTGAAGAGGGAGCTTCACTCAGTGACTGACCCCGCGAGTGTGTGATGGGACATTGTGGAGGGAGCTTCACTCTGTGTCTGACCCCAGGAGTGTGTGAAGGGACGGTGTGGAGGGAGTTTCACTCTGTGTCTGACCCCGGGAGAGTGTGAAGGGACGGTGTGGAGGGAGTTTCACTCTGTTTCTGACCCCGGGAGAGTGTGATGGTACGGTGTGGAGGAAGTTTCACTCTGTGTCTCACCCCGGGAGTGTGTGATGGGACGGTGCGGAGGGAGTTTCACTCTGTGACTGATCCTGTGAGTGTGTGATGGGACGGTGCGGAGGGAGTTTCACTCTGTGACTGATCCTGTGAGTGTGTGATGGGACGGTGTGGAGGGAGTTTCACTCTGTGACTGATCATGCGAGTGTGTGAAGGGACGGTGCGGAGGGAGTTTCACTCTGTGGCTGATCCTGCGAGTGTGTGACGGGACGCTGTGGAGGGAGTTTCACTCTGTGACTGACCCCGTGAGTGTGTGATGGGATGGTGTGGAGGGAGTTTCACTCTGTGTCTGACCCCGGGAGTGTGTTAATGGACGGTGTGGAGGGAGTTTCACTCTGTGTCTGACCCCGGGAGTGTGTGAAGGGACGGTGTGGATGGAGTTTCACTCTGTGACTGACCCCGGGAGTGTGTGATGGGACGGTGTGGAGGGAGTTTCACTCTGTGACTGACCCTGGGAATGTGTGATGGGACAGTGTGGAGGGAGCTTCACTCTGTGACTGACCCCGCGAGTGTGTGATGGGACGGTGCGGAGGGAGTTTAACTCTGTACTGATCCTGCGAGTGTGTGAAGGGACGGTGCGATGGGAGTTTCACTCTGTGACTGACCCCGGGAATGTGTGATGGGATAGTGTGGAGGGAGCTTCACTCTGTGACTGACCCCGCGAGTGTGTGATGGGACAGTGTGGAGGGAGCTTCACTCTGTGTCTGACCCCAGGAGTGTGTGAAGGGACGGTGTGGAGGGAGTTTCACTCTGTTTCTGACCGCGGGAGAGTGTGATGGGACGGTGTGGAGGGAGTTTCACTCTGTGTCTGACCCCGGGAGAGTGTAATGGGACGGTGCGGAGGGAGTTTCACTCTGTGACTGATCCTGTGAGTGTGTGATGGGACGGTGCGGAGGGAGTTTCAGTCTGTGACTGATCCTGCGAGTGTGTGATGGGACGGTGTGGAGGGAGTTTCACTCTGTGACTGATCCTGTGACTGTTTGATGGGACGGTGTGGAGGGAGTTTCACTCTGTTTCTGACCCCGGGAGAGTGTGATGGGACGGTGTGGAGGGAGTTTCACTCTGTGTCTGACCCCGGGAGAGTGTAATGGGACGGTGCGGAGGGAGTTTCACTCTGTGACTGATCCTGCGAGTGTGTGATGGGACGGTGCGGAGGGAGTTTCACTCTGTGACTGACCCCGGGATTGTGTGATGGGACGGTGTGGAGGGAGTTTCACTCTGCGACTGATCCTGCGAGTGTGTGAAGGGATGGTTCCAAGGGAGTTTCACTCTGTGACTGACCCCACGAGTGTGTGAAGGGACGGTGTGGAGGGAGTTTCACTCTGTGACTGATTCTTCGAGTTTTTAAAGAGACGTTGCGGAGAGAGTTTCACTCTGTGACTGATCCTGTGAGTGTGTGAAGGAACGGTGCGAAGAAAGTTTCACTCTGTGTCTGACCCCGGGAGTGTGTGATGGGACGGTGTGGAGGAAGTTTCACTCTGTGACTGACCCCGGGAGTGTGTGATGGGAAGGTGCGGAGGAAGCTTCACTCTGTGACTGACCCCGTGAGTGTGTGAAGGGACGGTGTGGAGGGAGTTTCACTCTGTGACTGATGCTGCGAGTGTGTAAAGGGACGGTGTGGAGGGAGTTTCACTCTGTGACTGACCCTGTGAGTGTGTGATGGGACGGTGTGGAGGGAGTTTCACTCTGTGACTGATCCTGCGAGTGTGTGAAGGGACGGTGTGGAGGGAGTTTCACTCTGTGACTTACCCCAGGAGTGTGTGATGGGACGGTGTGGAGGGAGCTTCACTCTGTGACTGATCCTGCGAGTGTGTGAAGGGACGGTGCGGAGGGAGTTTCACTCTGTGACTGATCCTGCGAGTGTGTGACGGGACGGTGTGGAGGGAGTTTCACTCTGTGACTGAGCCCGTGAGTGTGTGATGGGATGGTGTGGAGGGGGATTCACTCTGTGTCTGACCCCGGGAGTGTGTGATGGGATGGTGCGAAGGGAGTTTCACTCTGTGACTGACCCCGGGATTGTGTGATGGGACGGTGTGGAGGGAGTTTCACTCTGCGACTGATCCTGCGAGTGTGTGAAGGGATGGTTCCAAGGGAGTTTCACTCTGTGACTGACCCCACGAGTGTGTGATGGGACGGTGCGGAGGGAGCTTCACTCTGTGACTGATCCTGTGAGTGTGTGAAGGGATGGTGCGGAGGGAGTTTCACTCTGTGACTGATCCTGCGAGTGTGTGATTGGGACGGTGTGGAGGGAGTTTCACTCTGTGACTGACCCCGTGAGTGTGTGATGGGATGGTGTGGAGGGAGTTTGACTCTGTGTCTGACCCCGGGAGTGTGTGATGGGATGGTGCGAAGGGAGTTACACTCTGTGACTGACCCCGGGAGTGTGTGAAGGGACGTTGTGGAGGGAGTTTAACTCTGTGTCTGACCCCGGGAGTGTGTGAATGGACGGTGTGGAGGGAGTTTCACTCTGTGACTGACCCCGGGAGTGTGTGATGGGACGGTGTCGTGGGAGTTTCACTCTGTGACTGACCCTGGGAATGTGTGATGGGACAGTGTGGAGGGACTTCACTCTGTGACTGACCCCGTGAGTGTGTGATGGGACGGTGTGGAGGGTGTTTCACTCTGTGACTGACCCCGTGAGTGTGTGAAGGGACGGTGTGTAGGGAGTTTCACTCTGTGACTGATCCTGCGAGTGTGTGATGGAATTGTGCGGAGGGAGTTTCACTCTGTGTCTGATCCCGGGAATGTGTGATGGGACAGTGTGGAGGGAGGTTCACTCTGTGACTGATCCCGCGAGTGTGTGATGGGACGGTGCGGAGGGAGTTTCACTCTGTACTGATCCTGCGAGTGTGTGAAGGGACGGTGCGATGGGAGTTTCACTCTGTGACTGACCACAGGAATGTGTGATGGGATAGTGTGGAGGGAGCTTCACTCTGCGACTGACCCCGCGAGTGTGTGATGGGACAGTGTGGAGGGAGCTTCACTCTGTGTCTGACCCCAGGAGTGTGTGAAGGGACGGTGCGGAGGGAGTTTCACTCTGTGACTGATCCTGCGAGTGTGTGATGGGACGGTGCGGAGGGAGTTTCACTCTGTGACTGATCCTGTGAGTGTTTGATGGGACGGTGTGGAGGGAGTTTCACTCTGTTTCTGACCCCGGGAGAGTGTGATGGGACGGTGTGGAGGGAGTTTCACTCTGTGTCTGACCCCGGGAGAGTGTAATGGGACGGTGCGGAGGGAGTTTCACTCTGTGACTGATCCTGCGAGTGTGTGATGGGACGGTGCGGAGGGAGTTTCACTCTGTACTGATTCTGCGAGTGTGTGAAGGGACGGTGCGATGGGAGTTTCACTCTGTGACAGACCCCGGGAATGTGTGATGGGATAGTGTGGAGGGAGCTTCACTCTGTGACTGACCCCGCGAGTGTGTGATGGGACAGTGTGGAGGGAGCTTCACTCTGTGTCTGACCCCAGGAGTGTGTGAAGGGACGGTGTGGAGGGAGTTTCAATCTGTTTCTGACCCCGGGAGAGTGTGATGGGACGGTGTGGAGGGAGTTTCACTCAGTGTCTGACCCCGGGAGAGTGTAATGGGACGGTGCGGAGGGAGTTTCACTCTGTGACTGATCCTGTGAGTGTGTGATGGAACGGTGCGGAGGGAGTTTCACTCTGTGACTGATCCTGCGAGTGTGTGATGGGACGGTGCGGAGGGAGTTTCACTCTGTGACTGATTCTTCGAGTGTGTGAAGGGACGATGCGGAGGGAGTTTCACTCTGTGACTGATCCTGCGAGTGTGTGATGGGACGGTGCGGAGGGAGTTTCACTCTGTGACTGACCCCGGAATTGTGTGATGGGACGGTGTGGAGGGAGTTTCACTCTGTGACTGATCCTGCGAGTGTGTGAAGGGATGGTTCGAAGGGAGTTTCACTCTGTGACTGACCCCACGAGTGTGTGAAGGAACGGTCTGGAGGGAGTTTCACTCTGTGACTGATTCTTCGAGTGTGTAAAGAGACGTTGCGGAGAGAGTTTCACTCTATGACTGATCCTGTGAGTGTGTGAAGGAACGGTGCGAAGAAAGTTTCACTCTGTGTCTGACCCCGGGAGTGTGTGATGGGACGGTCCGGAGGGAGTTTCACTCTGTGACTGATCCTGCGAGTGTGTGAAGGGACGGTGCGAAGGTAGTTTCACACTGTGACTGACCCCGTGAGTGTGTGAAGGGACGGTGTGGAGGGAGTTTCACTCTGTGACTGATGCTGCGAGTGTGTGAAGGGACGGTGTGGAGGGAGTTTCACTCTGTGACTGACCCTGTGAGTGTGTGATGGGACGGTGTGGAGGGAGTTTCACTCTGTGACTGATCCTGCGAGTGTGTGAAGGGACGGTGTGGAGGGAGTTTCACTCTGTGACTGACCCCAGGAGTGTGTGATGGGACGGTGTGGAGGGAGCTTCACTCTGTGACTGATCCTGCGAGTGTGTGAAGGGACGGTGCGGAGGGAGTTTCACTCTGTGACTGATCCTGCGAGTGTGTGACGGGACGGTGTGGAGGGAGTTTCACTCTGTGACTGAGCCCGTGAGTGTGTGATGGGATGGTGTGGAGGGGGTTTCACTCTGTGTCTGACCCCGGGAGTGTGTGATGGGATGGTGCGAAGGGAGTTTCACTCTGTGACTGACCCCGGGAGTGTGTGAAGGGACGTTGTGGAGGGAGTTTCACTCTGTGTCTGACCCCGGGAGTGTGTGAAGGGACGGTGTGGAGGGAGTTTCACTCTGTGACTGACCCCGGGAGTGTGTGATGGGACGGTGCGGAGGGAGTTTCACTCTGTGACTGACCCCAGGAGTGTGTGATGGGACGGTGTGGAGGGAGCTTCACTCTGTGACTGATCCTGCGAGTGTGTGAAGGGACGGTGCGGAGGGAGTTTCAATCTTTTGACTGATCCTGCGAGTGTGTGACGGGACGGTGTGGAGAAAGTTTCACTCTGTGACTAACCCCGTGAGTGTGTAATGGGATGGTGTGGAGGGAGTTTCACTCTGTGTCTGACCCCGGGAGTGTGTGATGGGATGGTGCGAAGGGAGTTTCACTCTGTGACTGACCCCGGGAGAGTGTGATGGGACGGTGTGGAGGAAGTTTCACTCTGTGTCTGACCCCGGGAGAGTGTGATGGGACGGTGCGGAGGGAGTTTCACTCTGTGACTGATCCTGTGAGTGTGTGATGGGACGGTGCGGAGGGAGTTTCACTCTGTGACTGATCCTGTGAGTGTGTGATGGGACGGTGTGGAGGGAGTTTCACTCTGTGACTGATCATGCGAGTGTGTGAAGGGACGGTGCGGAGGGAGTTTCACTCTGTGACTGATCCTGCGAGTGTGTGACGGGACGGTGTGGAGGGAGTTTCACTCTGTGACTGACCCCGTGAGTGTGTGATGGGATGGTGTGGAGGGAGTTTCACTCTGTGTCTGACCCCGGGAGTGTGTTAATGGACGGTGTTGAGGGAGTTTCACTCTGTGTCTGACCCCGGGAGTGTGTGAAGGGACGGTGTGGAGGGAGTTTCACTCTGTGTCTGACCCCGGGAGTGTGTGAAGGGACGGTGTGGAGGGAGTTTCACTCTGTGACTGACCCCGGGAGTGTGTGATGGGACGGTGTGCAGGGAGTTTCACTCTGTGACTGACCCTGGGAATGTGTGATGGGACAGTGTGGAGGGAGCTTCACTCTGTGACTGACCCCGGGTGTGTTGATGGGACGGTGTGGAGGGAGTTTCACTCTGTGACTGATCCTGCGAGTGTGTGAAGGGATGGTGCGAAGGGAGTTTCACTCTGTGACTGACCCCACGAGTGTGTGAAGGGACGGTGTGGAGGGAGCTTCACTCTGTGACCCCGGGAGTGTGTGATGGCACGGTCCGGAGGGAGTTTCACTCTGTGACTGATCGTGCGAGTGTGTGAAGGAACGGTGTGGAGGGAGCTTCACTCTGTGACTCACCCCGCGGATGTGTGATGGGACAGTGTGGAGGGAGCTTCACTCTGTGTCTGACCCCAGAAGTGTGTGAAGGGACAGTGTGGAGGGAGTTTCACTCTGTTTCTGACCCCGGGAGAGTGTGATGGGACGGTGTGAAGGGAGCTACACTCTGCGTCTGACCCCAGGAGTGTGTGAAGTGACGTTGTGGAGGGAGTTTCACTCTGTGTCTGACCCCGGGAGTGTGTGAAGGGACGGAGTGGACGGAGTTTCACTCTGTGTCTGACCCCAGCAGTGTGTGATTGGACGGTGCGGAGGGAGTTTCACTCTGTGTCTGACCATGGGAGAGTGTGATGGGACGGTGTGTAGGGAGCTTCACTCTGTGTCTGACCCCAGGAGTGTGTGAAGGGACGGTGTGGAGGGAGTTTCACTCTGTGACTGATCGTGCGAGTGTGTAAAGAGACGTTGCGGAGAGAGTTTCACTCTGTGACTGATCCTGCGAGTGTGTGAAGGGACGGTGCGAAGGGAGTTTAACTCTGTGACTGACCCCGTAGGTGTGTGATGGGACGGTGTGGAGGGAGTTTCACTCTGTGACTGATCCTGCGAGTGTGTGAAGGGATGGTGCGATGGGAGTTTCACTCTGTGACTGACCCCGGGAGTGTGTGAAGGGACGGTGCGGAGGGAGTTTCACTCTGTGACTGATCCTGCGAGTGTGTGAAGGGACGGTGCGAAGGGAGTTTCACTCTGTGACTGATCCTGCGAGTGTGTGAAGGGACGGTGCGGATGGAGTTTCACTCTGTGACTGATCCTGCGAGTGTGTGAAGGGACGGTGCGATGGGAGTTTCACTCTGTGACTGACCCCGGGAGTGTGTGATGGGACGGTGTGGAGGGAGTTTCACTCTGTGACTGATCCTGCGAGTGTGTGAAGGGACAGTGCGGTGGGAGTTTCACTCTGTGACTGACCCCGGGAGTGTGTGATGGGATGGTGTGGAGGGAGTTTCACTCTGTGACTAACCCTGGGAACGTGTGATGGGACAGTGTGGAAGGAGCTTCACTCTGTGTCTGACCCCGTGAGTGTGTGATGGGACGGTGTGGAGAGATTTTCACTCTGTGACTGATCCTGCGAGTGTGTGAAGGGATGGTGCGAAGGGAGTTTCACTCTGTGACTGACCCCAAGATTGTGTGAAGGGACAGTGTGGTGGGAGCTTCACTCTGTGACCCCGGGAGTGTGTGATGGCACGGTCCGGAGGGAGTTTCACTCTGTGACTGATCGTGCGAGTGTGTGATGGGACGGTGCGGAGGGAGTTTCACTCTGTGACTGATCCTGTGAGTGTGTGATGGGACGGTGTGGAGGGAGTTTCACTCTGTGACTGATCCTGTGAGTGTGTGATGGGACGGTGTGGAGGGAGTTTCACTCTGTGACTGATCATGCGAGTGTGTGAAGGGACGGTGCGGAAGGAGATTCACTCTGTGACTGATCCTGCGAGTGTGTGAAGGGACGGTGTGGAGGGAGTTTCACTCTGTGACTGACCCCAGGAGTGTGTGATGGGACGGTGCGGAGGGAGCTTCACTCTGTGACTGATCCTGCGAGTGTGTGAAGGGATGGTGCGGAGGGAGTTTCACTCTGTGACTGATCCTGCGAGTGTGTGATTGGGACGGTGTGGAGGGAGTTTCACTCTGTGACTGACCCCGTGAGTGTGTGATGGGATGGTGTGGAAGTAGTTTGACTCTGTGTCTGACCCCGGGAGTGTGTGATGGGATGGTGCGAAGGGAGTTACACTCTGTGACTGACCCCGGGAGTGTGTGAAGGGACGTTGTGGAGGGAGTTTAACTCTGTGTCTGACCCCGGGAGTGTGTGAATGGACGGTGTGGAGGGAGTTTCACTCTGTGACTGACCCCGGGAGTGTGTGATGGGACGGTGTCGTGGGAGTTTCACTCTGTGACTGACCCTGGGAATGTGTGATGGGACAGTGTGGAGGGACTTCACTCTGTGACTGACCCCGTGAGTGTGTGATGGGACGGTGTGGAGGGTGTTTCACTCTGTGACTGACCCCGTGAGTGTGTGAAGGGACGGTGTGTAGGGAGTTTCACTCTGTGACTGATCCTGCGAGTGTGTGATGGAATTGTGCGGAGGGAGTTTCACTCTGTGTCTGATCCCGGGAATGTGTGATGGGACAGTGTGGAGGGAGGTTCACTCTGTGACTGACCCCGCGAGTGTGTGATGGGACGGTGCGGAGGGAGTTTCACTCTGTACTGATGCTGCGAGTGTGTGAAGGGACGGTGCGATGGGAGTTTCACTCTGTGACTGACCACAGGAATGTGTGATGGGATAGTGTGGAGGGAGCTTCACTCTGCGACTGACCCCGCGAGTGTGTGATGGGACAGTGTGGAGTGAGCTTCATTCTGTGTCTGACCCCAGGAGTGTGTGAAGGGACGGTGCGGAGGGAGTTTCACTCTGTGTCTGACCCCGGGAGTGTGTTAATGGACGGTGTTGAGGGAGTTTCACTCTGTGTCTGACACCGGGAGTGTGTGAAGGGACGGTGTGGAGGGAGTTTCACTCTGTGTCTGACCCCGGGAGTGTGTGAAGGGACGGTGTGGAGGGAGTTTCACTCTGTGACTGACCCCGGGAGTGTGTGATGGGACGGTGTGCAGGGAGTTTCACTCTGTGACTGACCCTGGGAATGTGTGATGGGACAGTGTGGAGGGAGCTTCACTCTGTGACTGACCCCGGGTGTGTTGATGGGATGGTGTGGAGGGAGTTTCACTCTGTGACTGACCCCGTGAGTGTGTGAAGGGACGGTGTGGAGGGAGTTTCACTCTGTGTCTGACCCCGTGAATGTGTGATGGGACAGTGTGGAGGGAGCTTCACTCTGTGACTGACCCCGCGAGTGTGTGATGGGACGGTGCGGAGGGAGTTTCACTCTGTACTGATCCTGCGAGTGTTTGAAGGGACGGTGCGATGGGAGTTTGACTCTGTGACTGACCCCGGGAATGTGTGATGGGATAGTGTGGAGGGAGCTTCACTCTGTGTCTGACCCCGGGAGTGTGTGAAGGGACGGTGTGGAGGGAGTTTCACTCTGTGACTGACCCCGGGAGTGTGTGATGGGACGGTGTGCAGGGAGTTTCACTCTGTGACTGACCCTGGGAATGTGTGATGGGACAGTGTGGAGGGAGCTTCACTCTGTGACTGACCCCGGGTGTGTTGATGGGACGGTGTGGAGGGAGTTTCACTCTGTTACTGACCCCGTGAGTGTGTGAAGGGACGGTGTGGAGGGAGTTTCACTCTGTGTCTGACCCCGTGAATGTGTGATGGGACAGTGTGGAGGGAGCTTCACTCTGTGACTGACCCCGCGAGTGTGTGATGGGACGGTGCGGAGGGAGTTTCACTCTGTACTGATCCTGCGAGTGTGTGAAGGGACGGTGCGATGGGAGTTTGACTCTGTGACTGACCCCGGGAATGTGTGATGGGATAGTGTGGAGGGAGCTTCACTCTGTGACTGATCCCGCGAGTGTGTGATGGGACAGTGTGGAGGGAGCTTCACTCTGTGTCTGACCCCAGGAGTGTGTGAAGGGACGGTGCGGAGGGAGTTTCACTCTGTGACTGATCCTGCGAGTGTGTGATGGGACGGTGCGGAGGGAGTTTCACTCTGTACTGATCCTGCGAGTGTGTGAAGGGACGGTGCGATGGGTGTTTCACTCTGTGACAGACCCCGGGAATGTGTGATGGGATAGTGTGGAGGGAGCTTCACTCTGTGACTGACCCCGCGAGTGTGTGATGGGACAGTGTGGAGGGAGCTTCACTCTGTGTCTGACCCAAGGAGTGTGTGATGGGACGGTGTGGAGGGAGTTTCAATCTGTTTCTGACCCCGGGAGAGTGTGATAGGACGGTGTGGAGGGAGTTTCACTCAGTGTCTGACCCCGGGAGAGTGTAATGGGACGGTGCGGAGGGAGTTTCACTCTGTGACTGATCCTGTGAGTGTGTGATGGAACGGTGCGGAGGGAGTTTCACTCTGTGACTGATCCTGCGAGTGTGTGATGGGACGGTGCGGAGGGAGTTTCACTCTGTGACTGATTCTTCGAGTGTGTGAAGGGACGATGCGGAGGGAGTTTCACTCTGTGACTGATCCTGCGAGTGTGTGATGGGACGATGCGGAAGGAGTTTCACTCTGTGACTGACCCCGGGATTGTGTGATGGGACGGTGTGGAGGGAGTTTCACTCTGTGACTGATCCTGCGAGTGTGTGAAGGGATGGTTCGAAGGGAGTTTCACTCTGTGACTGACCCCACGAGTGTGTGAAGGGACGGTGTGGAGGGAGTTTCACTCTGTGACTGATTCTTCGAGTGTGTAAAGAGACGTTGCGGAGAGAGTTTCACTCTGTGACTGATCCTGTGAGTGTGTGAAGGAACGGTGCGAAGAAAGTTTCACTCTGTGTCTGACCCCGGGAGTGTGTGATGGGACGGTCCGGAGGGAGTTTCACTCTGTGACTGATCCTGCGAGTGTGTGAAGGGACGGTGCGAAGGTAGTTTCACACTGTGACTGACCCCCTGAGTGTGTGAAGGGACGGTGTGGAGGGCGTTTCACTCTGTGACTGACCCCACGAGTGTGTGAAGGAACGGTGTGGAGGGAGTTTCACTCTGTGACTGATTCTTCGAGTGTGTAAAGAGACGTTGCGGAGAGAGTTTCACTCTGTGACTGATCCTGTGAGTGTGTGAAGGAACGGTGCGAAGAAAGTTTCACTCTGTGTCTGACCCCGGGAGTGTGTGATGGGACGGTCCGGAGGGAGTTTCACTCTGTGACTGATCCTGCGAGTGTGTGAAGGGACGGTGCGAAGGTAGTTTCACACTGTGACTGACCCCGTGGGTGTGTGAAGGGACGGTGTGGAGGGAGTTTCACTCTGTGACTGATGCTGCGAGTGTGTGAAGGGACGGTGTGGAGGGAGTTTCACTCTGTGACTGACCCTGTGAGTGTGTGATGGGACGGTGTGGAGGGAGTTTCACTCTGTGACTGATCCTGCGAGTGTGTGAAGGGACGGTGTGGAGGGAGTTTCACTCTGTGACTGACCCCAGGAGTGTGTGATGGGACGGTGTGGAGGGAGCTTCACTCTGTGACTGATCCTGCGAGTGTGTGAAGGGACGGTGCGGAGGGAGTTTCACTCTGTGACTGATCCTGCGAGTGTGTGACGGGACGGTGTGGAGGGAGTTTCACTCTGTGACTGAGCCCGTGAGTGTGTGATGGGATGGTGTGGAGGGGGTTTCACTCTGTGTCTGACCCCGGGAGTGTGTGATGGGATGGTGCGAAGGGAGTTTCACTCTGTGACTGACCCCGGGAGTGTGTGAAGGGACGTTGTGGAGGGAGTTTCACTCTGTGTCTGACCCCGGGAGTGTGTGAAGGGACGGTGTGGAGGGAGTTTCACTCTGTGACTGACCCCGGGAGTGTGTGATGGGACGGTGCGGAGGGAGTTTCACTCTGTGACTGACCCCAGGAGTGTGTAATGGGACGGTGTGGAGGGAGCTTCACTCTGTGACTGATCCTGCGAGTGTGTGAAGGGACGGTGCGGAGGGAGTTTCAATCTTTTGACTGATCCTGCGAGTGTGTGATGGGACAGTGTGGAGGGAGCTTCACTCTGTGTCTGACCCCAGGAGTGTGTGAAGGGACGGTGTGGAGGGAGTTTCAATCTGTTTCTGACCCCGGGAGAGTGTGATGGGACGGTGTGGAGGGAGTTTCACTCAGTGTCTGACCCCGGGAGAGTGTAATGGGACGGTGCGGAGGGAGTTTCACTCTGTGACTGATCCTGTGAGTGTGTGATGGAACGGTGCGGAGGGAGTTTCACTCTGTGACTGATCCTGCGAGTGTGTGATGGGACGGTGCGGAGGGAGTTTCACTCTGTGACTGATTCTTCGAGTGTGTGAAGGGACGATGCGGAGGGAGTTTCACTCTGTGACTGATCCTGCGAGTGTGTGATGGGACGGTGCGGAGGGAGTTTCACTCTGTGACTGACCCCGGAATTGTGTGATGGGACGGTGTGGAGGGAGTTTCACTCTGTGACTGATCCTGCGAGTGTGTGAAGGGATGGTTCGAAGGGAGTTTCACTCTGTGACTGACCCCACGAGTGTGTGAAGGAACGGTCTGGAGGGAGTTTCACTCTGTGACTGATTCTTCGAGTGTGTAAAGAGACGTTGCGGAGAGAGTTTCACTCTATGACTGATCCTGTGAGTGTGTGAAGGAACGGTGCGAAGAAAGTTTCACTCTGTGTCTGACCCCGGGAGTGTGTGATGGGACGGTCCGGAGGGAGTTTCACTCTGTGACTGATCCTGCGAGTGTGTGAAGGGACGGTGCGAAGGTAGTTTCACACTGTGACTGACCCCGTGAGTGTGTGAAGGGACGGTGTGGAGGGAGTTTCACTCTGTGACTGATGCTGCGAGTGTGTGAAGGGACGGTGTGGAGGGAGTTTCACTCTGTGACTGACCCTGTGAGTGTGTGATGGGACGGTGTGGAGGGAGTTTCACTCTGTGACTGATCCTGCGAGTGTGTGAAGGGACGGTGTGGAGGGAGTTTCACTCTGTGACTGACCCCAGGAGTGTGTGATGGGACGGTGTGGAGGGAGCTTCACTCTGTGACTGATCCTGCGAGTGTGTGAAGGGACGGTGCGGAGGGAGTTTCACTCTGTGACTGATCCTGCGAGTGTGTGACGGGACGGTGTGGAGGGAGTTTCACTCTGTGACTGAGCCCGTGAGTGTGTGATGGGATGGTGTGGAGGGGGTTTCACTCTGTGTCTGACCCCGGGAGTGTGTGATGGGATGGTGCGAAGGGAGTTTCACTCTGTGACTGACCCCGGGAGTGTGTGAAGGGACGTTGTGGAGGGAGTTTCACTCTGTGTCTGACCCCGGGAGTGTGTGAAGGGACGGTGTGGAGGGAGTTTCACTCTGTGACTGACCCCGGGAGTGTGTGATGGGACGGTGCGGAGGGAGTTTCACTCTGTGACTGACCCCAGGAGTGTGTGATGGGACGGTGTGGAGGGAGCTTCACTCTGTGACTGATCCTGCGAGTGTGTGAAGGGACGGTGCGGAGGGAGTTTCAATCTTTTGACTGATCCTGCGAGTGTGTGACGGGACGGTGTGGAGAAAGTTTCACTCTGTGACTAACCCCGTGAGTGTGTAATGGGATGGTGTGGAGGGAGTTTCACTCTGTGTCTGACCCCGGGAGTGTGTGATGGGATGGTGCGAAGGGAGTTTCACTCTGTGACTGACCCCGGGAGAGTGTGATGGGACGGTGTGGAGGAAGTTTCACTCTGTGTCTGACCCCGGGAGAGTGTGATGGGACGGTGCGGAGGGAGTTTCACTCTGTGACTGATCCTGTGAGTGTGTGATGGGACGGTGCGGAGGGAGTTTCACTCTGTGACTGATCCTGTGAGTGTGTGATGGGACGGTGTGGAGGGAGTTTCACTCTGTGACTGATCATGCGAGTGTGTGAAGGGACGGTGCGGAGGGAGTTTCACTCTGTGACTGATCCTGCGAGTGTGTGACGGGACGGTGTGGAGGGAGTTTCACTCTGTGACTGACCCCGTGAGTGTGTGATGGGATGGTGTGGAGGGAGTTTCACTCTGTGTCTGACCCCGGGAGTGTGTTAATGGACGGTGTTGAGGGAGTTTCACTCTGTGTCTGACCCCGGGAGTGTGTGAAGGGACGGTGTGGAGGGAGTTTCACTCTGTGTCTGACCCCGGGAGTGTGTGAAGGGACGGTGTGGAGGGAGTTTCACTCTGTGACTGACCCCGGGAGTGTGTGATGGGACGGTGTGCAGGGAGTTTCACTCTGTGACTGACCCTGGGAATGTGTGATGGGACAGTGTGGAGGGAGCTTCACTCTGTGACTGACCCCGGGTGTGTTGATGGGACGGTGTGGAGGGAGTTTCACTCTGTGACTGATCCTGCGAGTGTGTGAAGGGATGGTGCGAAGGGAGTTTCACTCTGTGACTGACCCCACGAGTGTGTGAAGGGACGGTGTGGAGGGAGCTTCACTCTGTGACCCCGGGAGTGTGTGATGGCACGGTCCGGAGGGAGTTTCACTCTGTGACTGATCGTGCGAGTGTGTGAAGGAACGGTGTGGAGGGATCTTCACTCTGTGACTCACCCCGCGGATGTGTGATGGGACAGTGTGGAGGGAGCTTCACTCTGTGTCTGACCCCAGAAGTGTGTGAAGGGACAGTGTGGAGGGAGTTTCACTCTGTTTCTGACCCCGGGAGAGTGTGATGGGACGGTGTGAAGGGAGCTACACTCTGCGTCTGACCCCAGGAGTGTGTGAAGTGACGTTGTGGAGGGAGTTTCACTCTGTGTCTGACCCCGGGAGTGTGTGAAGGGACGGAGTGGACGGAGTTTCACTCTGTGTCTGACCCCAGCAGTGTGTGATTGGACGGTGCGGAGGGAGTTTCACTCTGTGTCTGACCATGGGAGAGTGTGATGGGACGGTGTGTAGGGAGCTTCACTCTGTGTCTGACCCCAGGAGTGTGTGAAGGGACGGTGTGGAGGGAGTTTCACTCTGTGACTGATCGTGCGAGTGTGTAAAGAGACGTTGCGGAGAGAGTTTCACTCTGTGACTGATCCTGCGAGTGTGTGAAGGGACGGTGCGAAGGGAGTTTAACTCTGTGACTGACCCCGTAGGTGTGTGATGGGACGGTGTGGAGGGAGTTTCACTCTGTGACTGATCCTGCGAGTGTGTGAAGGGATGGTGCGATAAGAGTTTCACTCTGTGACTGACCCCGGGAGTGTGTGAAGGGACGGTGCGGAGGGAGTTTCACTCTGTGACTGATCCTGCGAGTGTGTGAAGGGACGGTGCGAAGGGAGTTTCACTCTGTGACTGATCCTGCGAGTGTGTGAAGGGACGGTGCGGATGGAGTTTCACTCTGTGACTGATCCTGCGAGTGTGTGAAGGGACGGTGCGATGGGAGTTTCACTCTGTGACTGACCCCGGGAGTGTGTGATGGGACGGTGTGGAGGGAGTTTCACTCTGTGACTGATCCTGCGAGTGTGTGAAGGGACAGTGCGGAGGGAGTTTCACTCTGTGACTGACCCCGGGAGTGTGTGATGGGATGGTGTGGAGGGAGTTTCACTCTGTGACTAACCCTGGGAACGTGTGATGGGACAGTGTGGAAGGAGCTTCACTCTGTGTCTGACCCCGTGAGTGTGTGATGGGACGGTGTGGAGAGATTTTCACTCTGTGACTGATCCTGCGAGTGTGTGAAGGGATGGTGCGAAGGGAGTTTCACTCTGTGACTGACCCCAAGATTGTGTGAAGGGACGGTGTGGTGGGAGCTTCACTCTGTGACCCCGGGAGTGTGTGATGGCACGGTCCGGAGGGAGTTTCACTCTGTGACTGATCGTGCGAGTGTGTGATGGGACGGTGCGGAGGGAGTTTCACTCTGTGACTGATCCTGTGAGTGTGTGATGGGACGGTGTGGAGGGAGTTTCACTCTGTGACTGATCCTGTGAGTGTGTGATGGGACGGTGTGGAGGGAGTTTCACTCTGTGACTGATCATGCGAGTGTGTGAAGGGACGGTGCGGAAGGAGATTCACTCTGTGACTGATCCTGCGAGTGTGTGAAGGGACGGTGTGGAGGGAGTTTCACTCTGTGACTGACCCCAGGAGTGTGTGATGGGACGGTGCGGAGGGAGCTTCACTCTGTGACTGATCCTGCGAGTGTGTGAAGGGATGGTGCGGAGGGAGTTTCACTCTGTGACTGATCCTGCGAGTGTGTGAAGGGATGGTGCGGAGGGAGTTTCACTCTGTGACTGATCCTGCGAGTGTGTGATTGGGACGGTGTGGAGGGAGTTTCACTCTGTGACTGACCCCGTGAGTGTGTGATGGGATGGTGTGGAGGTAGTTTGACTCTGTGTCTGACCCCGGGAGTGTGTGATGGGATGGTGCGAAGGGAGTTACACTCTGTGACTGACCCCGGGAGTGTGTGAAGGGACGTTGTGGAGGGAGTTTAACTCTGTGTCTGACCCCGGGAGTGTGTGAATGGACGGTGTGGAGGGAGTTTCACTCTGTGACTGACCCCGGGAGTGTGTGATGGGACGGTGTCGTGGGAGTTTCACTCTGTGACTGACCCTGGGAATGTGTGATGGGACAGTGTGGAGGGACTTCACTCTGTGACTGACCCCGTGAGTGTGTGATGGGACGGTGTGGAGGGTGTTTCACTCTGTGACTGACCCCGTGAGTGTGTGAAGGGACGGTGTGTAGGGAGTTTCACTCTGTGACTGATCCTGCGAGTGTGTGATGGAATTGTGCGGAGGGAGTTTCACTCTGTGTCTGATCCCGGGAATGTGTGATGGGACAGTGTGGAGGGAGGTTCACTCTGTGACTGACCCCGCGAGTGTGTGATGGGACGGTGCGGAGGGAGTTTCACTCTGTACTGATCCTGCGAGTGTGTGAAGGGACGGTGCGATGGGAGTTTCACTCTGTGACTGACCACAGGAATGTGTGATGGGATAGTGTGGAGGGAGCTTCACTCTGCGACTGACCCCGCGAGTGTGTGATGGGACAGTGTGGAGTGAGCTTCATTCTGTGTCTGACCCCAGGAGTGTGTGAAGGGACGGTGCGGAGGGAGTTTCACTCTGTGTCTGACCCCGGGAGTGTGTTAATGGACGGTGTTGAGGGAGTTTCACTCTGTGTCTGACACCGGGAGTGTGTGAAGGGACGGTGTGGAGGGAGTTTCACTCTGTGTCTGACCCCGGGAGTGTGTGAAGGGACGGTGTGGAGGGAGTTTCACTCTGTGACTGACCCCGGGAGTGTGTGATGGGACGGTGTGCAGGGAGTTTCACTCTGTGACTGACCCTGGGAATGTGTGATGGGACAGTGTGGAGGGAGCTTCACTCTGTGACTGACCCCGGGTGTGTTGATGGGATGGTGTGGAGGGAGTTTCACTCTGTGACTGACCCCGTGAGTGTGTGAAGGGACGGTGTGGAGGGAGTTTCACTCTGTGTCTGACCCCGTGAATGTGTGATGGGACAGTGTGGAGGGAGCTTCACTCTGTGACTGACCCCGCGAGTGTGTGATGGGACGGTGCGGAGGGAGTTTCACTCTGTACTGATCCTGCGAGTGTTTGAAGGGACGGTGCGATGGGAGTTTGACTCTGTGACTGACCCCGGGAATGTGTGATGGGATAGTGTGGAGGGAGCTTCACTCTGTGTCTGACCCCGGGAGTGTGTGAAGGGACGGTGTGGAGGGAGTTTCACTCTGTGACTGACCCCGGGAGTGTGTGATGGGACGGTGTGCAGGGAGTTTCACTCTGTGACTGACCCTGGGAATGTGTGATGGGACAGTGTGGAGGGAGCTTCACTCTGTGACTGACCCCGGGTGTGTTGATGGGACGGTGTGGAGGGAGTTTCACTCTGTGACTGACCCCGTGAGTGTGTGAAGGGACGGTGTGGAGGGAGTTTCACTCTGTGTCTGACCCCGTGAATGTGTGATGGGACAGTGTGGAGGGAGCTTCACTCTGTGACTGACCCCGCGAGTGTGTGATGGGACGGTGCGGAGGGAGTTTCACTCTGTACTGATCCTGCGAGTGTGTGAAGGGACGGTGCGATGGGAGTTTGACTCTGTGACTGACCCCGGGAATGTGTGATGGGATAGTGTGGAGGGAGCTTCACTCTGTGACTGATCCCGCGAGTGTGTGATGGGACAGTGTGGAGGGAGCTTCACTCTGTGTCTGACCCCAGGAGTGTGTGAAGGGACGGTGCGGAGGGAGTTTCACTCTGTGACTGATCCTGCGAGTGTGTGATGGGACGGTGCGGAGGGAGTTTCACTCTGTACTGATCCTGCGAGTGTGTGAAGGGACGGTGCGATGGGTGTTTCACTCTGTGACAGACCCCGGGAATGTGTGATGGGATAGTGTGGAGGGAGCTTCACTCTGTGACTGACCCCGCGAGTGTGTGATGGGACAGTGTGGAGGGAGCTTCACTCTGTGTCTGACCCAAGGAGTGTGTGATGGGACGGTGTGGAGGGAGTTTCAATCTGTTTCTGACCCCGGGAGAGTGTGATAGGACGGTGTGGAGGGAGTTTCACTCAGTGTCTGACCCCGGGAGAGTGTAATGGGACGGTGCGGAGGGAGTTTCACTCTGTGACTGATCCTGTGAGTGTGTGATGGAACGGTGCGGAGGGAGTTTCACTCTGTGACTGATCCTGCGAGTGTGTGATGGGACGGTGCGGAGGGAGTTTCACTCTGTGACTGATTCTTCGAGTGTGTGAAGGGACGATGCGGAGGGAGTTTCACTCTGTGACTGATCCTGCGAGTGTGTGATGGGACGATGCGGAAGGAGTTTCACTCTGTGACTGACCCCGGGATTGTGTGATGGGACGGTGTGGAGGGAGTTTCACTCTGTGACTGATCCTGCGAGTGTGTGAAGGGATGGTTCGAAGGGAGTTTCACTCTGTGACTGACCCCACGAGTGTGTGAAGGGACGGTGTGGAGGGAGTTTCACTCTGTGACTGATTCTTCGAGTGTGTAAAGAGACGTTGCGGAGAGAGTTTCACTCTGTGACTGATCCTGTGAGTGTGTGAAGGAACGGTGCGAAGAAAGTTTCACTCTGTGTCTGACCCCGGGAGTGTGTGATGGGACGGTCCGGAGGGAGTTTCACTCTGTGACTGATCCTGCGAGTGTGTGAAGGGACGGTGCGAAGGTAGTTTCACACTGTGACTGACCCCGTGAGTGTGTGAAGGGACGGTGTGGAGGGCGTTTCACTCTGTGACTGACCCCACGAGTGTGTGAAGGAACGGTGTGGAGGGAGTTTCACTCTGTGACTGATTCTTCGAGTGTGTAAAGAGACGTTGCGGAGAGAGTTTCACTCTGTGACTGATCCTGTGAGTGTGTGAAGGAACGGTGCGAAGAAAGTTTCACTCTGTGTCTGACCCCGGGAGTGTGTGATGGGACGGTCCGGAGGGAGTTTCACTCTGTGACTGATCCTGCGAGTGTGTGAAGGGACGGTGCGAAGGTAGTTTCACACTGTGACTGACCCCGTGAGTGTGTGAAGGGACGGTGTGGAGGGAGTTTCACTCTGTGACTGATGCTGCGAGTGTGTGAAGGGACGGTGTGGAGGGAGTTTCACTCTGTGACTGACCCTGTGAGTGTGTGATGGGACGGTGTGGAGGGAGTTTCACTCTGTGACTGATCCTGCGAGTGTGTGAAGGGACGGTGTGGAGGGAGTTTCACTCTGTGACTGACCCCAGGAGTGTGTGATGGGACGGTGTGGAGGGAGCTTCACTCTGTGACTGATCCTGCGAGTGTGTGAAGGGACGGTGCGGAGGGAGTTTCACTCTGTGACTGATCCTGCGAGTGTGTGACGGGACGGTGTGGAGGGAGTTTCACTCTGTGACTGAGCCCGTGAGTGTGTGATGGGATGGTGTGGAGGGGGTTTCACTCTGTGTCTGACCCCGGGAGTGTGTGATGGGATGGTGCGAAGGGAGTTTCACTCTGTGACTGACCCCGGGAGTGTGTGAAGGGACGTTGTGGAGGGAGTTTCACTCTGTGTCTGACCCCGGGAGTGTGTGAAGGGACGGTGTGGAGGGAGTTTCACTCTGTGACTGACCCCGGGAGTGTGTGATGGGACGGTGCGGAGGGAGTTTCACTCTGTGACTGACCCCAGGAGTGTGTGATGGGACGGTGTGGAGGGAGCTTCACTCTGTGACTGATCCTGCGAGTGTGTGAAGGGACGGTGCGGAGGGAGTTTCAATCTTTTGACTGATCCTGCGAGTGTGTGACGGGACGGTGTGGAGAAAGTTTCACTTTGTGACTAACCCCGTGAGTGTGTAATGGGATGGTGTGGAGGGAGTTTCACTCTGTGTCTGACCCCGGGAGTGTGTGATGGGATGGTGCGAAGGGAGTTTCACTCTGTGACTGACCCCGGGAGAGTGTGATGGGACGGTGTGGAGGAAGTTTCACTCTGTGTCTGACCCCGGGAGAGTGTGATGGGACGGTGCGGAGGGAGTTTCACTCTGTGACTGATCCTGTGAGTGTGTGATGGGACGGTGCGGAGGGAGTTTCACTCTGTGACTGATCCTGTGAGTGTGTGATGGGACGGTGTGGAGGGAGTTTCACTCTGTGACTGATCATGCGAGTGTGTGAAGGGACGGTGCGGAGGGAGTTTCACTCTGTGACTGATCCTGCGAGTGTGTGACGGGACGGTGTGGAGGGAGTTTCACTCTGTGACTGACCCCGTGAGTGTGTGATGGGATGGTATGGAGGGAGTTTCACTCTGTGTCTGACCCCGGGAGTGTGTTAATGGACGGTGTTGAGGGAGTTTCACTCTGTGTCTGACCCCGGGAGTGTGTGAAGGGACGGTGTGGAGGGAGTTTCACTCTGTGTCTGACCCCGGGAGTGTGTGAAGGGACGGTGTGGAGGGAGTTTCACTCTGTGACTGACCCCGGGAGTGTGTGATGGGACGGTGTGCAGGGAGTTTCACTCTGTGACTGACCCTGGGAATGTGTGATGGGACAGTGTGGAGGGAGCTTCACTCTGTGACTGACCCCGGGTGTGTTGATGGGACGGTGTGGAGGGAGTTTCACTCTGTGACTGACCCCGTGAGTGTGTGAAGGGACGGTGTGGAGGGAGTTTCACTCTGTGTCTGACCCCGTGAATGTGTGATGGGACAGTGTGGAGGGAGCTTCACTCTGTGACTGACCCCGCGAGTGTGTGATGGGACGGTGCGGAGGGAGTTTCACTCTGTACTGATCCTGCGAGTGTGTGAAGGGACGGTGCGATGGGAGTTTGACTCTGTGACTGACCCCGGGAATGTGTGATGGGACGGTGCGGAGGGAGTTTCACTCTGTGACTGATCCTGCGAGTGTGTGATGGGACGGTGCGGAGGGAGTTTCACTCTGTGACTGATCCTGTGAGTGTTTGATTGGACGGTGTGGAGGGAGTTTCACTCTGTTTCTGACCCCGGGAGAGTGTGATGGGACGGTGTGGAGGGAGTTTCACTCTGTGTCTGACCCCGGGAGAGTGTAATGGGACGGTGCGGAGGGAGTTTCACTCTGTGACTGATCCTGCGAGTGTGTGATGGGACGGTGCGGAGGGAGTTTCACTCTGTACTGATCCTGCGAGTGTGTGAAGGGACGGTGCGATGGGTGTTTCACTCTGTGACAGACCCTGGGAATGTGTGATGGGATAGTGTGGAGGGAGCTTCACTCTGTGACTGACCCCGCGAGTGTGTGATGGGACAGTGTGGAGGGAGCTTCACTCTGTGTCTGACCCAAGGAGTGTGTGAAGGGACGGTGTGGAGGGAGTTTCAATCTGTTTCTGACCCCGGGAGAGTGTGATGGGACGGTGTGGAGGGAGTTTCACTCAGTGTCTGACCCCGGGAGAGTGTAATGGGACGGTGCGGAGGGAGTTTCACTCTGTGACTGATCCTGTGAGTGTGTGATGGAACGGTGCGGAGGGATTTTCACTCTGTGACTGATCCTGCGAGTGTGTGATGGGACGGTGCGGAGGGAGTTTCACTCTGTGACTGATTCTTCGAGTGTGTGAAGGGACGATGCGGAGGGAGTTTCACTCTGTGACTGATCCTGCGAGTGTGTGATGGGACGGTGCGGAGGGAGTTTCACTCTGTGACTGACCCCGGGATTGTGTGATGGGACGGTTTGGAGGGAGTTTCACTCTGTGACTGATCCTGCGAGTGTGTGAAGGGATGGTTCGAAGGGAGTTTCACTCTGTGACTGACCCCACGAGTGTGTGAAGGGACGGTGTGGAGGGAGTTTCACTCTGTGACTGATTCTTCGAGTGTGTAAAGAGACGTTGCGGAGAGAGTTTCACTCTGTGACTGATCCTGTGAGTGTGTGAAGGAACGGTGCGAAGAAAGTTTCACTCTGTGTCTGACCCCGGGAGTGTGTGATGGGACGGTCCGGAGGGAGTTTCACTCTGTGACTGATCCTGCGAGTGTGTGAAGGGACGGTGCGAAGGTAGTTTCACACTGTGACTGACCCCGTGAGTGTGTGAAGGGACGGTGTGGAGGGAGTTTCACTCTGTGACTGATGCTGCGAGTGTGTGAAGGGACGGTGTGGAGGGAGTTTCACTCTGTGACTGACCCCGGGAGTGTGTGATGGGACGGTGCGGAGGGAGTTTCACTCTGTGACTGACCCCAGGAGTGTGTGATGGGACGGTGTGGAGGGAGCTTCACTCTGTGACTGATCCTGCGAGTGTGTGAAGGGACGGTGCGGAGGGAGTTTCAATCTTTTGACTGATCCTGCGAGTGTGTGACGGGACGGTGTGGAGAAAGTTTCACTCTGTGACTAACCCCGTGAGTGTGTAATGGGATGGTGTGGAGGGAGTTTCACTCTGTGTCTGACCCCGGGAGTGTGTGATGGGATGGTGCGAAGGGAGTTTCACTCTGTGACTGACCCCGGGAGAGTGTGATGGGACGGTGTGGAGGAAGTTTCACTCTGTGTCTGACCCCGGGAGAGTGTGATGGGACGGTGCGGAGGGAGTTTCACTCTGTGACTGATCCTGTGAGTGTGTGATGGGACGGTGCGGAGGGAGTTTCACTCTGTGACTGATCCTGTGAGTGTGTGATGGGACGGTGTGGAGGGAGTTTCACTCTGTGACTGATCATGCGAGTGTGTGAAGGGACGGTGCGGAGGGAGTTTCACTCTGTGACTGATCCTGCGAGTGTGTGACGGGACGGTGTGGAGGGAGTTTCACTCTGTGACTGACCCCGTGAGTGTGTGATGGGATGGTGTGGAGGGAGTTTCACTCTGTGTCTGACCCCGGGAGTGTGTTAATGGACGGTGTTGAGGGAGTTTCACTCTGTGTCTGACCCCGGGAGTGTGTGAAGGGACGGTGTGGAGGGAGTTTCACTCTGTGTCTGACCCCGGGAGTGTGTGAAGGGACGGTGTGGAGGGAGTTTCACTCTGTGACTGACCCCGGGAGTGTGTGATGGGACGGTGTGGAGGGAGTTTCACTCTGTGACTGACCCTGGGAATGTGTGATGGGACAGTGTGGAGGGAGCTTCACTCTGTGACTGACCCCGGGTGTGTTGATGGGACGGTGTGGAGGGAGTTTCACTCTGTGACTGACCCCGTGAGTGTGTGAAGGGACGGTGTGGAGGGAGTTTCACTCTGTGTCTGACCCCGTGAATGTGTGATGGGACAGTGTGGAGGGAGCTTCACTCTGTGACTGACCCCGCGAGTGTGTGATGGGACGGTGCGGAGGGAGTTTCACTCTGTACTGATCCTGCGAGTGTGTGAAGGGACGGTGCGATGGGAGTTTCACTCTGTGACTGACCCCGGGAATGTGTGATGGGATAGTGTGGAGGGAGCTTCACTCTGTGACTGATCCCGCGAGTGTGTGATGGGACAGTGTGGAGGGAGCTTCACTCTGTGTCTGACCCCAGGAGTGTGTGAAGGGACGGTGCGGAGGGAGTTTCAATCTGTTTCTGACTCCGGGAAAGTGTGATGGGACGGTGTGGAGTGAGTTTCACTCTGTGTCTGTCCCCGGGAGAGTGTAATGGGACGGTGCGGAGGGAGTTTCACTCTGTGACTGATCCTGTGAGTGTGTGATGGAACGGTGCGGAGGGAGTTTCACTCTGTGACTGATCCTGCGAGTGTGTGATGGGACGGTGCGGAGGGAGTTTCACTCTGTGACTGATTCTGCGAGTGTGTGAAGGGACGGTGCGGAGGGAGTTTCACTCTGTGACTGATCCTGCGAGTGTGTGATGGGACGGTGCAGAGGGAGTTTCACTCTGTGACTGATCCTGCGAGTGTGTGATGGGACGGTGTGGAGGGAGTTTCACTCTGTGTCTGACCCCGGGAGAGTGTGATGGGACGGTGCGGAGGGAGTTTCACTCTGTGACTGATCCTGTGAGTGTGTGATGGGACGGTGTGGAGGGAGTTTCACTCTGTTTCTGACCCCGGGAAACTGTGATGGGACGGTGTGGAGGGAGTTTCACTCTGTGTCTGACCCCGGGAGAGTGTAATGGGACGGTGCGGAGGGAGTTTCACTCTGTGACTGATTCTTCGAGTGTGTAAAGAGACGTTGCGGAGAGAGTTTCACTCTGTGACTGATCCTGTGAGTGTGTGAAGGAACGGTGCGAAGAAAGTTTCACTCTGTGTCTGACCCCGGGAGTGTGTGATGGGACGGTCCGGAGGGAGTTTCACTCTGTGACTGATCCTGCGAGTGTGTGAAGGGACGGTGCGAAGGTAGTTTCACACTGTGACTGACCCCGTGAGTGTGTGAAGGGACGGTGTGGAGGGAGTTTCACTCTGTGACTGATGCTGCGAGTGTGTGAAGGGACGGTGTGGAGGGAGTTTCACTCTGTGACTGACCCTGTGAGTGTGTGATGGGACGGTGTGGAGGGAGTTTCACTCTGTGACTGATCCTGCGAGTGTGTGAAGGGACGGTGTGGAGGGAGTTTCACTCTGTGACTGACCCCAGGAGTGTGTGATGGGACGGTGTGGAGGGAGTTTCACTCTGTGACTGATCCTGCGAGTGTGTGAAGGGACGGTGCGGAGGGAGTTTCACTCTGTGACTGATCCTGCGAGTGTGTGACGGGACGGTGTGGAGGGAGTTTCACTCTGTGTCTGACCCCGGGAGTGTGTGATGGGATGGTGCGAAGGGAGTTTCACTCTGTGACTGACCCCGGGAGTGTGTGAAGGGACGTTGTGGAGGGAGTTTCACTCTGTGTCTGACCCCGGGAGTGTGTGAAGGGACGGTGTGGAGGGAGTTTCACTCTGTGACTGACCCCGGGAGTGTGTGATGGGACGGTGCGGAGGGAGTTTCACTCTGTGACTGACCCCAGGAGTGTGTGATGGGACGGTGTGGAGGGAGCTTCACTCTGTGACTGATCCTGCGAGTGTGTGAAGGGACGGTGCGGAGGGAGTTTCAATCTTTTGACTGATCCTGCGAGTGTGTGACGGGACGGAGTGGAGAAAGTTTCACTCTGTGACTAACCCCGTGAGTGTGTAATGGGATGGTGTGGAGGGAGTTTCACTCTGTGTCTGACCCCGGGAGTGTGTGATGGGATGGTGCGAAGGGAGTTTCACTCTGTGACTGACCCCGGGAGAGTGTGATGGGACGGTGTGGAGGAAGTTTCACTCTGTGTCGGACCCCGGGAGAGTGTGATGGGACGGTGCGGAGGGAGTTTCACTCTGTGACTGATCCTGTGAGTGTGTGATGGGACGGTGTGGAGGGAGTTTCACTCTGTGACTGATCATGCGAGTGTGTGAAGGGACGGTGCGGAGGGAGTTTCACTCTGTGACTGATCCTGCGAGTGTGTGACGGGACGGTGTGGAGGGAGTTTCACTCTGTGACTGACCCCGTGAGTGTGTGATGGGATGGTGTGGAGGGAGTTTCACTCTGTGTCTGACCCCGGGAGTGTGTTAATGGACGGTGTGGAGGGAGTTTCACTCTGTGTCTGACCCCGGGAGTGTGTGAAGGGACGGTGTGGAGGGAGTTTCACTCTGTGTCTGACCCCGGGAGTGTGTGAAGGGACGGTGTGGAGGGAGTTTCACTCTGTGACTGACCCCGGGAGTGTGTGATGGGACGGTGTGGAGGGAGTTTCACTCTGTGACTGACCCTGGGAATGTGTGATGGGACAGTGTGGAGAGAGCTTCACTCTGTGACTGACCCCGGGTGTGTTGATGGGACGGTGTGGAGGGAGTTTCACTCTGTGACTGACCCCGTGAGTGTGTGAAGGGACGGTGTGGAGGGAGTTTCACTCTGTGTCTGACCCCGTGAATGTGTGATGGGACAGTGTGGAGGGAGCTTCACTCTGTGACTGACCCCGCGAGTGTGTGATGGGACGGTGCGGAGGGAGTTTCACTCTGTACGGATCCTGCGAGTGTGTGAAGGGACGGTGCGATGGGAGTTTCACTCTGTGACTGACCCCGGGAATGTGTGATGGGATAGTGTGGAGGGAGCTTCACTCTGTGACTGATCCCGCGAGTGTGTGATGGGACAGTGTGGAGGGAGCTTCACTCTGTGTCTGACCCCAGGAGTGTGTGAAGGGACGGTGCGGAGGGAGTTTCAATCTGTTTCTGACTCCGGGAAAGTGTGATGGGACGGTGTGGAGGGAGTTTCACTCTGTGTCTGTCCCCGGGAGAGTGTAATGGGACGGTGCGGAGGGAGTTTCACTCTGTGACTGATCCTGTGAGTGTGTGATGGAACGGTGCGGAGGGAGTTTCACTCTGTGACTGATCCTGCGAGTGTGTGATGGGACGGTGCGGAGGGAGTTTCACTCTGTGACTGATTCTGCGAGTGTGTGAAGGAACGGTACGGAGGGAGTTTCACTCTTTGACTGATCCTGCGAGTGTGTGATGGGACGGTGCAGAGGGAGTTTCACTCTGTGACTGATCCTGCGAGTGTGTGATGGGACGGTGTGGAGGGAGTTTCACTCTGTGTCTGACCCCGGGAGAGTGTGATGGGACGGTGCGGAGGGAGTTTCACTCTGTGACTGATCCTGTGAGTGTGTGATGGGACGGTGTGGAGGGAGTTTCACTCTGTTTCTGACCCCGGGAGAGTGTGATGGGACGTTGTGGAGGGAGTTTCACTCTGTGTCTGACCCCGGGAGAGTGTAATGGGACGGTGCGGAGGATGTTTCACTCTGTGACTGATCCTGCGAGTGTGTGATGGGACGGTGCCGAGGGAGTTTCACTCTGTGACAGATTCTGCGAGTGTGTGAAGGGACGGAGCGGAGGGAGTTTCACTCTGTGACTGATCCTGCGAGTGTGTGATGGGACGGTGCGGAGGGAGTTTCAATCTGTGACTGATCCTGCGAGTGTGTGATGGGACGGTGCGGAGGGAGTTTCACTCTGTGACTGATCCTGCGAGTGTGTGATGGGACGGTGCGGAGGGAGTTTCACTCTGTGACTGATCCTGCGAGTGTGTGATGGGACGGTGCGGAGGGAGCTTCACTCTGTGACTGATCCTGCGAGTGTGTGATGGGACGGTGTAGAGGGAGTTTCACTCTGTGACTGACCCCGGGAGTGTGTGAAGGGACGTTGTGGAGGGAGTTTCACTCTGTGTCTGACCCCGGGAGTGTGTGAAGGGACGGTGTGGAGGGAGTTTCACTCTGTGACTGACCCCGGGAGTGTGTGATGGGACGGTGCGGAGGGAGTTTCACTCTGTGACTGACCCCAGGAGTGTGTGATGGGACGGTGTGGAGGGAGCTTCACTCTGTGACTGATCCTGCGAGTGTGTGAAGGGACGGTGCGGAGGGAGTTTCAATCTTTTGACTGATCCTGCGAGTGTGTGACGGGACGGAGTGGAGAAAGTTTCACTCTGTGACTAACCCCGTGAGTGTGTAATGGGATGGTGTGGAGGGAGTTTCACTCTGTGTCTGACCCCGGGAGTGTGTGATGGGATGGTGCGAAGGGAGTTTCACTCTGTGACTGACCCCGGGAGAGTGTGATGGGACGGTGTGGAGGAAGTTTCACTCTGTGTCGGACCCCGGGAGAGTGTGATGGGACGGTGCGGAGGGAGTTTCACTCTGTGACTGATCCTGTGAGTGTGTGATGGGACGGTGTGGAGGGAGTTTCACTCTGTGACTGATCATGCGAGTGTGTGAAGGGACGGTGCGGAGGGAGTTTCACTCTGTGACTGATCCTGCGAGTGTGTGACGGGACGGTGTGGAGGGAGTTTCACTCTGTGACTGACCCCGTGAGTGTGTGATGGGATGGTGTGGAGGGAGTTTCACTCTGTGTCTGACCCCGGGAGTGTGTTAATGGACGGTGTGGAGGGAGTTTCACTCTGTGTCTGACCCCGGGAGTGTGTGAAGGGACGGTGTGGAGGGAGTTTCACTCTGTGTCTGACCCCGGGAGTGTGTGAAGGGACGGTGTGGAGGGACTTTCACTCTGTGACTGACCCCGGGAGTGTGTGATGGGACGGTGTGGAGGGAGTTTCACTCTGTGACTGACCCTGGGAATGTGTGATGGGACAGTGTGGAGAGAGCTTCACTCTGTGACTGACCCCGGGTGTGTTGATGGGACGGTGTGGAGGGAGTTTCACTCTGTGACTGACCCCGTGAGTGTGTGAAGGGACGGTGTGGAGGGAGTTTCACTCTGTGTCTGACCCCGTGAATGTGTGATGGGACAGTGTGGAGGGAGCTTCACTCTGTGACTGACCCCGCGAGTGTGTGATGGGACGGTGCGGAGGGAGTTTCACTCTGTACTGATCCTGCGAGTGTGTGAAGGGACGGTGCGATGGGAGTTTCACTCTGTGACTGACCCCGGGAATGTGTGATGGGATAGTGTGGAGGGAGCTTCACTCTGTGACTGATCCCGCGAGTGTGTGATGGGACAGTGTGGAGGGAGCTTCACTTTGTGTCTGACCCCAGGAGTGTGTGAAGGGACGGTGCGGAGGGAGTTTCAATCTGTTTCTGACTCCGGGAAAGTGTGATGGGACGGTGTGGAGGGAGTTTCACTCTGTGTCTGTCCCCGGGAGAGTGTAATGGGACGGTGCGGAGGGAGTTTCACTCTGTGACTGATCCTGTGAGTGTGTGATGGAACGGTGCGGAGGGAGTTTCACTCTGTGACTGATCCTGCGAGTGTGTGATGGGACGGTGCGGAGGGAGTTTCACTCTGTGACTGATTCTGCGAGTGTGTGAAGGAACGGTACGGAGGGAGTTTCACTCTTTGACTGATCCTGCGAGTGTGTGATGGGACGGTGCAGAGGGAGTTTCACTCTGTGACTGATCCTGCGAGTGTGTGATGGGACGGTGTGGAGGGAGTTTCACTCTGTGTCTGACCCCGGGAGAGTGTGATGGGACGGTGCGGAGGGAGTTTCACTCTGTGACTGATCCTGTGAGTGTGTGATGGGACGGTGTGGAGGGAGTTTCACTCTGTTTCTGACCCCGGGAGAGTGTGATGGGACTTTGTGGAGGGAGTTTCACTCTGTGTCTGACCCCGGGAGAGTGTAATGGGACGGTGCGGAGGATGTTTCACTCTGTGACTGATCCTGTGAGTGTGTGATGGAACGGTGCGGAGGGAGTTTCACTCTGTGACTGATCCTGCGAGTGTGTGATGGGACGGTGCCGAGGGAGTTTCACTCTGTGACAGATTCTGCGAGTGTGTGAAGGGACGGAGCGGAGGGAGTTTCACTCTGTGACTGATCCTGCGAGTGTGTGATGGGACGGTGCGGAGGGAGTTTCAATCTGTGACTGATCCTGCGAGTGTGTGATGGGACGGTGCGGAGGGAGTTTCACTCTGTGACTGATCCTGCGAGTGTGTGATGGGACGGTGCGGAGGGAGTTTCACTCTGTGACTGATCCTGCGAGTGTGTGATGGGACGGTGCGGAGGGAGCTTCACTCTGTGACTGATCCTGCGAGTGTGTGATGGGACGGTGTAGAGGGAGTTTCACTCTGTGACTGATCCTGCGGTGCGTGATGGGACGGTGTGGAGGGAGTTTCACACTGTGACTGATCCTGCGAGTGTGTGAAGGGATGGTGCGAAGGGAGTTTCACTCTGTGACTGACCCCACGAGTGTGTGAAGGGACGGTGTGGAGGGAGCTTCACTCTGTGACCCCGGGAGTGTGTGATGGCACGGTCCGGAGGGAGTTTCACTCTGTGACTGATCGTGCGAGTGTGTGAAGGAACGGTGTGGAGGGAGCTTCACTCTGTGACTCACCCCGCGGATGTGTGATGGGACAGTGTGGAGGGAGCTTCACTCTGTGTCTGACCCCAGGAGTGTGTGAAGGGACAGTGTGGAGGGAGTTTCACTCTGTTTCTGACCCCGGGAGAGTGTGATGGGACGGTGTGAAGGGAGCTACACTCTGCGTCTGACCCCAGGAGTGTGTGAAGGGACGTTGTGGAGGGAGTTTCACTCTGTGTCTGACCCCGGGAGTGTGTGAAGGGACGGAGTGGACGGAGTTTCCCTCTGTGTCTGACCCCAGCAGTGTGTGATTGGACGGTGCGGAGGGAGTTTCACTCTGTGTCTGACCATGGGAGAGTGTGATGGGACGGTGTGTAGGGAGCTTCACTCTGTGTCTGACCCCAGGAGTGTGTGAAGGGACGGTGTGGAGGGAGTTTCACTCTGTGACTGATCGTGCGAGTGTGTAAAGAGACGTTGCGGAGAGAGTTTCACTCTGTGACTGATCCTGCGAGTGTGTGAAGGGACGGTGCGAAGGGAGTTTAACTCTGTGACTGACCCCGTAGGTGTGTGATGGGACGGTGTGGAGGGAGTTTCACTCTGTGACTGATCCTGCGAGTGTGTGAAGGGATGGTGCGATGGGAGTTTCACTCTGTGACTGACCCCGGGAGTGTGTGAAGGGACGGTGCGGAGGGAGTTTCACTCTGTGACTGATCCTGCGATTGTGTGAAGGGACGGTGCGAAGGGAGTTTCACTCTGTGACTGATCCTGCGAGTGTGTGAAGGGACGGTGCGGATGGAGTTTCACTCTGTGACTGATCCTGCGAGTGTGTGAAGGGACGGTGCGATGGGAGTTTCACTCTGTGACTGACCCCGGGAGTGTGTGATGGGACGGTGTGGAGGGAGTTTCATTCTGTGACTGATCCTGCGAGTGTGTGAAGGGACAGTGCGGAGGGAGTTTCACTCTGTGACTGACCACGGGAGTGTGTGATGGGACGGTGTGGAGGGAGTTTCACTCTGTGACTGACCCTGGGAATGTGTGATGGGACAGTGTGGAAGGAGCTTCACTCTGTGTCTGACCCCGTGAGTGTGTGATGGGACGGTGTGGATAGATTTTCACTCTGTGACTGATCCTGCGAGTGTGTGAAGGGATGGTGCGAAGGGAGTTTCACTCTGTGACTGACCCCACGATTGTGTGAAGGGACGGTGTGGAGGGAGCTTCACTCTGTGACCCCGGGAGTGTGTGATGGCACGGTCCAGAGGGAGTTTCACTCTGTGACTGATCGTGCGAGTGTGTAAAGAGACGTTGCGGAGAGAATTTCACTCTGTGACTGAACCTGTGAGTGTGTGAAGGAACGGTGCGAAGAAAGTTTCACTCTGTGTCTGACCCCGGGACTGTGTGATGGGACGGTGTGGAGGTAGTTTCACTCTGTGACTGACCCCGGGAGTGTGTGATGGGAAGGTGCGGAGGAAGCTTCACTCTGTGTCTGACCACGGGAGTGTGTGATGGGACGGTCCGGAGGGAGTTTGACTCTGTGACTGATCCTGCGAGTGTGTGAAGGGACGGTGCGAAGGTAGTTTCACTCTGTGACTGACCCCGTGAGTGTGTGAAGGGACGGTGTGGAGGGAGTTTCACTCTGTGACTGACCCCGGGAGTGTGTGATGGGACGGTGTCGTGGGAGTTTCACTCTGTGACTGACCCTGGGAATGTGTGATGGGACAGTGTGGAGGGAGCTTCAATCTGTGACTGACCCCGTGAGTGTGTGATGGGACGGTGTGGAGGGTGTTTCACTCTGTGACTGACCCCGTGAGTGTGTGAAGGGACGGTGTGTAGGGAGTTTCACTCTGTGACTGATCCTGCGAGTGTGTGATGGAATTGTGCGGAGGGAGTTTCACTCTGTGTCTGATCCCGGGAATGTGTGATGGGACAGTGTGGAGGGAGCTTCACTCTGTGACTGACCCCGCGAGTGTGTGATGGGACGGTGCGGAGGGAGTTTCACTCTGTACTGATCCTGCGAGTGTGTGAAGGGACGGTGCGATGGGAGTTTCACTCTGTGACTGACCCCGGGAGTGTGTGATGGGACGGTGTGGAGGGAGTTTCACTCTGTGTCTGTCCCCGGGAGAGTGTAATGGGACGGTGCGGAGGGAGTTTCACTCTGTGACTGATCCTGTGAGTGTGTGATGGAACGGTGCGGAGGGAGTTTCACTCTGTGACTGATCCTGCGAGTGTGTGATGGGACGGTGCGGAGGCAGTTTCACTCTGTGACTGATTCTGCGAGCGTGTGAAGGGACGGTGCGGAGGGAGTTTCACTCTGTGACTGATCCTGCGAGTGTGTGATGGGACGGTGCAGAGGGAGTTTCACTCTGTGACTGATCCTGCGAGTGTGTGATGGGACGGTGTGGAGGGAGTTTCCCTCTGTGTCTGACCCCGGGAGTGTGTGATGGGACGGTGCGGAGGGAGTTTCACTCTGTGACTGATCCTGTGAGTGTGTGATGGGACGGTGTGGAGGGAGTTTCACTCTGTTTCTGACCCCGGGAGAGTGTGATGGGACGGTGTGGAGGGAGTTTCACTCTGTGTCTGACCCCGGGAGAGTGTAATGGGACGGTGCGGAGGGAGTTTCACTCTGTGACTGATCCTGTGTGTGTGTGATGGGACGGTGTGGAGGGAGTTTCACTCTGTTTCTGACCCCGGGAGAGTGTGATGGGACGGTGTGGAGGGAGTTTCACTCGGTGTCTGACCCCACGAGTGTGTGAAGGGACGGTGTGGAGGGAGTTTCACTCTGTGACTGATTCTTCGAGTGTGTAAAGAGACGTTGCGGAGAGAGTTTCACTCTGTGACTGATCCTGTGAGTGTGTGAAGGAACGGTGCGAAGAAAGTTTCACTCTGTGTCTGACCCCGGGAGTGTGTGATGGGACGGTCCGGAGGGAGTTTCACTCTGTGACTGATCCTGCGAGTGTGTGAAGGGACGGTGCGAAGGTAGTTTCACACTGTGACTGACCCCGTGAGTGTGTGAAGGGACGGTGTGGAGGGAGGTTCACTCTGTGACTGATGCTGCGAGTGTGTGAAGGGACGGTGTGGAGGGAGTTTCACTCTGTGACTGACCCTGTGAGTGTGTGATGGGACGGTGTGGAGGGAGTTTCACTCTGTGACTGATCCTGCGAGTGTGTGAAGGGACGGTGTGGAGGGAGTTTCACTCTGTGACTGACCCCAGGAGTGTGTGATGGGACGGTGTGGAGGGAGTTTCACTCTGTGACTGATCCTGCGAGTGTGTGAAGGGACGGTGCAGAGGGAGTTTCACTCTGTGACTGATCCTGCGAGTGTGTGACGGGACGGTGTGGAGGGAGTTTCACTCTGTGACTGAGCCCGTGAGTGTGTGATGGGATGGTGTGGAGGGGGTTTCACTCTGTGTCTGACCCCGGGAGTGTGTGATGGGATGGTGCGAAGGGAGTTTCACTCTGTGACTGACCCCGGGAGTGTGTGAAGGGACGTTGTGGAGGGAGTTTCACTCTGTGTCTGACCCCGGGAGTGTGTGAAGGGACGGTGTGGAGCGAGTTTCACTCTGTGACTGACCCCGGGAGTGTGTGATGGGACGGTGCGGAGGGAGTTTCACTCTGTGACTGACCCCAGGAGTGTGTGATGGGACGGTGTGGAGGGAGCTTCACTCTGTGACTGATCCTGCGAGTGTGTGAAGGGACGGTGCGGAGGTAGTTTCAATCTTTTGACTGATCCTGCGAGTGTGTGACGGGACGGAGTGGAGAAAGTTTCACTCTGTGACTAACCCCGTGAGTGTGTAATGGGATGGTGTGGAGGGAGTTTCACTCTGTGTCTGACCCCGGGAGTGTGTGATGGGATGGTGCGAAGGGAGTTTCACTCTGTGACTGACCCCGGGAGAGTGTGATGGGACGGTGTGGAGGAAGTTTCACTCTGTGTCGGACCCCGGGAGAGTGTGATGGGACGGTGCGGAGGGAGTTTCACTCTGTGACTGATCCTGTGAGTGTGTGATGGGACGGTGTGGAGGGAGTTTCACTCTGTGACTGATCATGCGAGTGTGTGAAGGGACGGTGCGGAGGGAGTTTCACTCTGTGACTGATCCTGCGAGTGTGTGACGGGACGGTGTGGAGGGAGTTTCACTCTGTGACTGACCCCGTGAGTGTGTGATGGGATGGTGTGGAGGGAGTTTCACTCTGTGTCTGACCCCGGGAGTGTGTTAATGGACGGTGTGGAGGGAGTTTCACTCTGTGTCTGACCCCGGGAGTGTGTGAAGGGACGGTGTGGAGGGAGTTTCACTCTGTGTCTGACCCCGGGAGTGTGTGAAGGGACGGTGTGGAGGGAGTTTCACTCTGTGACTGACCCCGGGAGTGTGAGATGGGACGGTGTGGAGGGAGTTTCACTCTGTGACTGACCCTGGGAATGTGTGATGGGACAGTGTGGAGAGAGCTTCACTCTGTGACTGACCCCGGGTGTGTTGATGGGACGGTGTGGAGGGAGTTTCACTCTGTGACTTACCCCGTGAGTGTGTGAAGGGACGGTGTGGAGGGAGTTTCACTCTATGTCTGACCCCGTGAATGTGTGATGGGACAGTGTGGAGGGAGCTTCACTCTGTGACTGACCCCGCGAGTGTGTGATGGGACGGTGCGGAGGGAGTTTCATTCTGTACTGATCCTGCGAGTGTGTGAAGGGACGGTGCGATGGGAGTTTCACTCTGTGACTGACCCCGGGAATGTGTGATGGGATACTGTGGAGGGAGCTTCACTCTGTGACTGATCCCGCGAGTGTGTGATGGGACAGTGTGGAGGGAGCTTGACTCTGTGTCTGACCCCAGGAGTGTGTGAAGGGACGGTGCGGAGGGAGTTTCAATCTGTTTCTGACTCCGGGAAAGTGTGATGGGACGGTGTGGAGGGAGTTTCACTCTGTGTCTGTCCCCGGGAGAGTGTAATGGGACGGTGCGGAGGGAGTTTCACTCTGTGACTGATCCTGTGAGTGTGTGATGGAACGGTGCGGAGGGAGTTTCACTCTGTGACTGATCCTGCGAGTGTGTGAAGGGACGGTGCGAAGGGAGTTTCACTCTGTGACTGATCCTGCGAGTGTGTGAAGGGACGGTGCGGATGGAGTTTCACTCTGTGACTGATCCTGCGAGTGTGTGAAGGGACGGTGCGATGGGAGTTTCACTCTGTGACTGACCCCGGGAGTGTGTGATGGGACGGTGTGGAGGGAGTTTCACTCTGTGACTGATCCTGCGAGTGTGTGAAGGGACAGTGCGGAGGGAGTTTCACTCTGTGACTGACCCCGGGAGTGTGTGATGGGACGGTGTGGAGGGAGTTTCACTCTGTGACTGACCCTGGGAATGTGTGATGGGACAGTGTGGAAGGAGCTTCACTCTGTGTCTGACCCCGTGAGTGTGTGATGGGACGGTGTGGATAGATTTTCACTCTGTGACTGATCCTGCGAGTGTGTGAAGGGATGGTGCGAATGGAGTTTCACTCTGTGACTGACCCCACGATTGTGTGAAGGGACGGTGTGGAGGGAGCTTCACTCTGTGACCCCGGGAGTGTGTGATGGCACGGTCCGGAGGGAGTTTCACTCTGTGACTGATCGTGCGAGTGTGTAAAGAGACGTTGCGGAGAGAGTTTCACTCTGTGACTGATCCTGTGAGTGTGTGAAGGAACGATGCGAAGAAAGTTTCACTCTGTGTCTGACCCCGGGACTGAGTGATGGGACGGTGTGGAGGTAGTTTCACTCTGTGACTGACCCCGGGAGTGTGTGATGGGAAGGTGCGGAGGAAGTTTCACTCTGTGTCTGACCACGGGAGTGTGTGATGGGACGGTCCGGAGGGAGTTTGACTCTGTGACTGATCCTGCGAGTGTGTGAAGGGACGGTGCGAAGGTAGTTTCACTCTGTGACTGACCCCGTGAGTGTGTGAAGGGACGGTGTGGAGGGAGTTTCACTCTGTGACTGACCCCGGGAGTGTGTGATGGGACGGTGTCGTGGGAGTTTCACTCTGTGACTGACCCTGGGAATGTGTGATGGGACAGTGTGGAGGGAGCTTCACTCTGTGACTGACCCCGTGAGTGTGTGATGGGACGGTGTGGAGGGTGTTTCACTCTGTGACTGACCCCGTGAGTGTGTGAAGGGACGGTGTGTAGGGAGTTTCACTCTGTGACTGATCCTGCGAGTGTGTGATGGAATTGTGCGGAGGGAGTTTCACTCTGTGTCTGATCCCGGGAATGTGTGATGGGACAGTGTGGAGGGAGCTTCACTCTGTGACTGACCCCGCGAGTGTGTGATGGGACGGTGCGGAGGGAGTTTCACTCTGTACTGATCCTGCGAGTGTGTGAAGGGACGGTGCGATGGGAGTTTCACTCTGTGACTGACCCCAGGAATGTGTGATGGGATAGTGTGGAGGGAGCTTCACTCTGTGACTGATCCCGCGAGTGTGTGATGGGACAGTGTGGAGGGAGCTTCACTCTGTGTCTGACCCCAGGAGTGTGTGAAGGGACGGTGCGGAGGGAGTTTCAATCTGTTTCTGACTCCGGGAAAGTGTGATGGGACGGTGTGGAGGGAGTTTCACTCTGTGTCTGTCCCCGGGAGAGTGTAATGGGACGGTGCGGAGGGAGTTTCACTCTGTGACTGATCCTGTGAGTGTGTGATGGAACGGTGCGGAGGGAGTTTCACTCTGTGACTGATTCTGCGAGTGTGTGAAGGGACGGTGCGGAGGGAGTTGCACTCTGTGACTGATCCTGCGAGTGTGTGATGGGACGGTGCAGAGGGAGTTTCACTCTGTGACTGATCCTGCGAGTGTGTGAAGGGACGGTGTGGAGGGAGTTTCACTCTGTGACTGACCCCAGGAGTGTGTGATGGGACGGTGTGGAGGGAGTTTCACTCTGTGACTGATCCTGCGAGTGTGTGAAGGGACGGTGCAGAGGGAGTTTCACTCTGTGACTGATCCTGCGAGTGTGTGACGGGACGGTGTGGAGGGAGTTTCACTCTGTGACTGAGCCCGTGAGTGTGTGATGGGTTGGTGTGGAGGGGGTTTCACTCTGTGGCTGACCCCGGGAGTGTGTGATGGGATGGTGCGAAGGGAGTTTCACTCTGTGACTGACCCCGGGAGTGTGTGAAGGGACGTTGTGGAGGGAGTTTCACTCTGTGTCTGACCCCGGGAGTGTGTGAAGGGACGGTGTGGAGGGAGTTTCACTCTGTGACTGACCCCGGGAGTGTGTGATGGGACGGTGCGGAGGGAGTTTCACTCTGTGACTGACCCCAGGAGTGTGTGATGGGACGGTGTGGAGGGAGCTTCACTCTGTGACTGATCCTGCGAGTGTGTGAAGGGACGGTGCGGAGGGAGTTTCAATCTTTTGACTGATCCTGCAAGTGTGTGACGGGACGGAGTGGAGAAAGTTTCACTCTGTGACTAACCCCGTGAGTGTGTAATGGGATGGTGTGGAGGGAGTTTCACTCTGTGTCTGACCCCGGGAGTGTGTGATGGGATGGTGCGAAGGGAGTTTCACTCTGTGACTGACCCCGGGAGAGTGTGATGGGACGGTGTGGAGGAAGTTTCACTCTGTGTCGGACCCCGGGAGAGTGTGATGGGACGGTGCGGAGGGAGTTTCACTCTGTGACTGATCCTGTGAGTGTGTGATGGGACGGTGTGGAGGGAGTTTCACTCTGTGACTGATCATGCGAGTGTGTGAAGGGACGGTGCGGAGGGAGTTTCACTCTGTGACTGATCCTGCGAGTGTGTGACGGGACGGTGTGGAGGGAGTTTCACTCTGTGACTGACCCCGTGAGTGTGTGATGGGATGGTGTGGAGGGAGTTTCACTCTGTGTCTGACCCCGGGAGTGTGTGATGGGATGGTGCGAAGAGAGTTTCACTCTGTGACTGACCCCGGGAGTGTGTGAAGGGACGTTGTGGAGGGAGTTTCACTCTGTGTCTGACCCCGGGAGTGTGTGAAGGGACGGTGTGGAGGGAGTTTCACTCTGTGACTGACCCCGGGAGTGTGTGATGGGACGGTGCGGAGGGAGTTTCACTCTGTGACTGACCCCAGGAGTGTGTGATGGGACGGTGTGGAGGGAGCTTCACTCTGTGACTGATCCTGCGAGTGTGTGAAGGGACGGTGCGGAGGGAGTTTCAATCTTTTGACTGATCCTGCAAGTGTGTGACGGGACGGAGTGGAGAAAGTTTCACTCTGTGACTAACCCCGTGAGTGTGTAATGGGATGGTGTGGAGGGAGTTTCACTCTGTGTCTGACCCCGGGAGTGTGTGATGGGATGGTGCGAAGGGAGTTTCACTCTGTGACTGACCCCGGGAGAGTGTGATGGGACGGTGTGGAGGAAGTTTCACTCTGTGTCGGACCCCGGGAGAGTGTGATGGGACGGTGCGGAGGGAGTTTCACTCTGTGACTGATCCTGTGAGTGTGTGATGGGACGGTGTGGAGGGAGTTTCACTCTGTGACTGATCATGCGAGTGTGTGAAGGGACGGTGCGGAGGGAGTTTCACTCTGTGACTGATCCTGCGAGTGTGTGACGGGACGGTGTGGAGGGAGTTTCACTCTGTGACTGACCCCGTGAGTGTGTGATGGGATGGTGTGGAGGGAGTTTCACTCTGTGTCTGACCCCGGGAGTGTGTTAATGGACGGTGTGGAGGGAGTTTCACTCTGTGTCTGACCCCGGGCGTGTGTGAAGGGACGGTGTGGAGGGAGTTTCACTCTGTGTCTGACCCCGGGAGTGTGTGAAGGGACGGTGTGGAGGGAGTTTCACTCTGTGACTGACCCCGGGAGTGTGTGATGGGAAGGTGTGGAGGGAGTTTCACTCTGTGACTGACCCTGGGAATGTGTGATGGGACAGTGTGGAGAGAGCTTCACTCTGTGACTGACCCCGGGTGTGTTGATGGGACGGTGTGGAGGGAGTTTCACTCTGTGACTGACCCCGTGAGTGTGTGAAGGGACGGTGTGGAGGGAGTTTCACTCTGTGTCTGACCCCGTGAATGTGTGATGGGACAGTGTGGAGGGAGCTTCACTCTGTGACTGACCCCGCGAGTGCGTGATGGGACGGTGCGGAGGGAGTTTCACTCTGTACTGATCCTGCGAGTGTGTGAAGGGACGGTGCGAAGGGAGTTTCACTCTGTGACTGACCCCGGGAATGTGTGATGGGTTAGTGTGGAGGGAGCTTCACTCTGTGACTGATCCCGCGAGTGTGTGATGGGACAGTGTGGAGAGAGCTTCACTCTGTGTCTGACCCCAGGAGTGTGTGAAGGGACGGTGCGGAGGGAGTTTCAATCTGTTTCTGACTCCGGGAAAGTGTGATGGGACGGTGTGGAGGGAGTTTCACTCTGTGTCTGTCCCCGGGAGAGTGTAATGGGACGGTGCGGAGGGAGTTTCACTCTGTGACTGATCCTGTGAGTGTGTGATGGAACGGTGCGGAGGGAGTTTCACTCTGTGACTGATCCTGCGAGTGTGTGATGGGACGGTGCGGAGGGAGTTTCACTCTGTGACTGATTCTGCGAGTGTGTGAAGGAACGGTGCGGAGGGAGTTTCACTCTTTGACTGATCCTGCGAGTGTGTGATGGGACGGTGCAGAGGGAGTTTCACTCTGTGACTGATCCTGCGAGTGTGTGATGGGACGGTGTGGAGGGAGTTTCACTCTGTGTCTGACCCCGGGAGAGTGTGATGGGACGGTGCGGAGGGAGTTTCACTCTGTGACTGATCCTGTGAGTGTGTGATGGGACGGTGTGGAGGGAGTTTCACTCTGTTTCTGACCCCGGGAGAGTGTGATGGGACGGTGTGGAGGGAGTTTCACTCTGTGTCTGACCCCGGGAGAGTGTAATGGGACGGTGCGGAGGGAGTTTCACTCTGTGACTGATCCTGTGAGTGTGTGATGGAACGGTGCGGAGGGAGTTTCACTCTGTGACTGATCCTGCGAGTGTGTGATGGGACGGTGCCGAGGGAGTTTCACTCTGTGACTGATTCTGCGAGTGTGTGAAGGGACGGAGCGGAGGGAGTTTCACTCTGTGACTGATCCTGCGAGTGTGTGATGGGACGGTGCGGAGGGAGTTTCAATCTGTGACTGATCCTGCGAGTGTGTGATGGGACGGTGCGGAGGGAGTTTCACTCTGTGACTGATCCTGCGAGTGTGTGATGGGACGGTGCGAAGGGAGTTTCACTCTGTGACTGATCCTGCGAGTGTGTGATGGGACGGTGCGGAGGGAGCTTCACTCTGTGACTGATCCTGCGAGTGTGTGATGGGACGGTGTAGAGGGAGTTTCACTCTGTGACTGATCCTGCGGTGCGTGATGGGACGGTGTGGAGGGAGTTTCACACTGTGACTGATCCTGCGAGTGTGTGAAGGGATGGTGCGAAGGGAGTTTCACTCTGTGACTGACCCCACGAGTGTGTGAAGGGACGGTGTGGAGGGAGCTTCACTCTGTGACCCCGGGAGTGTGTGATGGCACGGTCCGGAGGGAGTTTCACTCTGTGACTGATCGTGCGAGTGTGTGAAGGAACGGTGTGGAGGGAGCTTCACTCTGTGACTCACCCCGCGGATGTGTGATGGGACAGTGTGGAGGGAGCTTCACTCTGTGTCTGACCCCAGGAGTGTGTGAAGGGACAGTGTGGAGGGAGTTTCACTCTGTTTCTGACCCCGGGAGAGTGTGATGGGACGGTGTGAAGGGAGCTACACTCTGCGTCTGACCCCAGGAGTGTGTGAAGGGACGTTGTGGAGGGAGTTTCACTCTGTGTCTGACCCCGGGAGTGTGTGAAGGGACGGAGTGGACGGAGTTTCACTCTGTGTCTGACCCCAGCAGTGTGTGATTGGACGGTGCGGAGGGAGTTTCACTCTGTGTCTGACCATGGGAGAGTGTGATGGGACGGTGTGTAGGGAGCTTCACTCTGTGTCTGACCCCAGGAGTGTGTGAAGGGACGGTGTGGAGGGAGTTTCACTCTGTGACTGATCGTGCGAGTGTGTGAAGGGACGGTGCGAAGGGAGTTTAACTCTGTGACTGACCCCGTAGGTGTGTGATGGGACGGTGTGGAGGGAGTTTCACTCTGTGACTGATCCTGCGAGTATGTGAAGGGATGGTGCGATGGGAGTTTCACTCTGTGACTGACCCCGGGAGTGTGTGAAGGGACGGTGCGGAGGGAGTTTCACTCTGTGACTGATCCTGCGAGTGTGTGAAGGGACGGTGCGAAGGGAGTTTCACTCTGTGACTGATCCTGCGAGTGTGTGAAGGGACGGTGCGGATGGAGTTTCACTCTGTGACTGATCCTGCGAGTGTGTGAAGGGACGGTGCGATGGGAGTTTCACTCTGTGACTGACCCCGGGAGTGTGTGATGGGACGGTGTGGAGGGAGTTTCACTCTGTGACTGATCCTGCGAGTGTGTGAAGGGACAGTGCGGAGGGAGTTTCACTCTGTGACTGACCCCGGGAGTGTGTGATGGGACGGTGTGGAGGTAGTTTCACTCTGTGACTGACCCTGGGAATGTGTGATGGGACAGTGTGGAAGGAGCTTCACTCTGTGTCTGACCCCGTGAGTGTGTGATGGGACGGTGTGGATAGATTTTCACTCTGTGACTGATCCTGCGAGTGTGTGAAGGGATGGTGCGAACGGAGTTTCACTCTGTGACTGACCCCACGATTGTGTGAAGGGACGGTGTGGAGGGAGCTTCACTCTGTGACCCCGGGAGTGTGTGATGGCACGGTCCGGAGGGAGTTTCACTCTGTGACTGATCGTGCGAGTGTGTAAAGAGACGTTGCGGAGAGAGTTTCACTCTGTGACTGATCCTGTGAGTGTGTGAAGGAATGGTGCGAAGAAAGTTTCACTCTGTGTCTGACCCCGGGACTGTGTGATGGGACGGTGTGGAGGTAGTTTCACTCTGTGACTGACCCCGGGAGTGTGTGATGGGAAGGTGCGGAGGAAGCTTCACTCTGTGTCTGACCACGGGAGTGTGTGATGGGACGGTCCGGAGGGAGTTTGACTCTGTGACTGATCCTGCGAGTGTGTGAAGGGACGGTTCGAAGATAGTTTCACTCTGTGACTGACCCCGTGAGTGTGTGAAGCGACGGTGTGGAGGGAGTTTCACTCTGTGACTGACCCCGGGAGTGTGTGATGGGACGGTGTCGTGGGAGTTTCACTCTGTGACTGACCCTGGGAATGTGTGATGGGACAGTGTGGAGGGAGCTTCACTCTGTGACTGACCCCGTGAGTGTGTGATGGGACGGTGTGGAGGGTGTTTCACTCTGTGACTGACCCCGCGAGTGTGTGATGGGACGGTGCGGAGGGAGTTTCACTCTGTACTGATCCTGCGAGTGTGTGAAGGGACGGTGCGATGGGAGTTTCACTCTGTGACTGACCTCAGGAATGTGTGATGTGATAGTGTGGAGGGAGCTTCACTCTGCGACTGACCCCGCGAGTGTGTGATGGGACAGTGTGGAGGGAGCTTCACTCTGTGTCTGACCCCGGGAGTGTGTGATGGGACGGTGTCGTGGGAGTTTCACTCTGTGACTGACCCTGGGAATGTGTGATGGGACAGTGTGGAGGGAGCTTCACTCTGTGACTGACCCCGTGAGTGTGTGATGGGACGGTGTGGAGGGTGTTTCACTCTGTGACTGACCCCGAGAGTGTGTGATGGGACGGTGCGGAGGGAGTTTCACTCTGTACTGATCCTGCGAGTGTGTGAAGGGACGGTGCGATGGGAGTTTCACTCTGTGACTGACCTCAGGAATGTGTGATGTGATAGTGTGGAGGGAGCTTCACTCTGTGACTGACCCCGCGAGTGTGTGATGGGACGGTGCGGAGGGAGTTTCACTCTGTACTGATCCTGCGAGTGTGTGAAGGGACGGTGCGATGGGAGTTTCACTCTGTGACTGACCTCAGGAATGTGTGATGTGATAGTGTGGAGGGAGCTTCACTCTGCGACTGACCCCGCGAGTGTGTGATGGGACGGTGTGGAGGGAGCTTCACTCTGTGACTGATCCTGCGAGTGTGTGAAGGGACGGTGCGGAGGGAGTTTCAATCTTTTGACTGATCCTGCAAGTGTGTGACGGGACGGAGTGGAGAAAGTTTCACTCTGTGACTAACCCCGTGAGTGTGTAATGGGATGGTGTGGAGGGAGTTTCACTCTGTGTCTGACCCCGGGAGTGTGTGATGGGATGGTGCGAAGGGAGTTTCACTCTGTGACTGACCCCGGGAGAGTGTGATGGGACGGTGTGGAGGAAGTTTCACTCTGTGTCGGACCCCGGGAGAGTGTGATGGGACGGTGCGGAGGGAGTTTCACTCTGTGACTGATCCTGTGAGTGTGTGATGGGACGGTGTGGAGGGAGTTTCACTCTGTGACTGATCATGCGAGTGTGTGAAGGGACGGTGCGGAGGGAGTTTCACTCTGTGACTGATCCTGCGAGTGTGTGACGGGACGGTGTGGAGGGAGTTTCACTCTGTGACTGACCCCGTGAGTGTGTGATGGGATGGTGTGGAGGGAGTTTCACTCTGTGTCTGACCCCGGGAGTGTGTTAATGGACGGTGTGGAGGGAGTTTCACTCTGTGTCTGACCCCGGGCGTGTGTGAAGGGACGGTGTGGAGGGAGTTTCACTCTGTGTCTGACCCCGGGAGTGTGTGAAGGGACGGTGTGGAGGGAGTTTCACTCTGTGACTGACCCCGGGAGTGTGTGATGGGAAGGTGTGGAGGGAGTTTCACTCTGTGACTGACCCTGGGAATGTGTGATGGGACAGTGTGGAGAGAGCTTCACTCTGTGACTGACCCCGGGTGTGTTGATGGGACGGTGTGGAGGGAGTTTCACTCTGTGACTGACCCCGTGAGTGTGTGAAGGGACGGTGTGGAGGGAGTTTCACTCTGTGTCTGACCCCGTGAATGTGTGATGGGACAGTGTGGAGGGAGCTTCACTCTGTGACTGACCCCGCGAGTGCGTGATGGGACGGTGCGGAGGGAGTTTCACTCTGTACTGATCCTGCGAGTGTGTGAAGGGACGGTGCGAAGGGAGTTTCACTCTGTGACTGACCCCGGGAATGTGTGATGGGTTAGTGTGGAGGGAGCTTCACTCTGTGACTGATCCCGCGAGTGTGTGATGGGACAGTGTGGAGAGAGCTTCACTCTGTGTCTGACCCCAGGAGTGTGTGAAGGGACGGTGCGGAGGGAGTTTCAATCTGTTTCTGACTCCGGGAAAGTGTGATGGGACGGTGTGGAGGGAGTTTCACTCTGTGTCTGTCCCCGGGAGAGTGTAATGGGACGGTGCGGAGGGAGTTTCACTCTGTGACTGATCCTGTGAGTGTGTGATGGAACGGTGCGGAGGGAGTTTCACTCTGTGACTGATCCTGCGAGTGTGTGATGGGACGGTGCGGAGGGAGTTTCACTCTGTGACTGATTCTGCGAGTGTGTGAAGGAACGGTGCGGAGGGAGTTTCACTCTTTGACTGATCCTGCGAGTGTGTGATGGGACGGTGCAGAGGGAGTTTCACTCTGTGACTGATCCTGCGAGTGTGTGATGGGACGGTGTGGAGGGAGTTTCACTCTGTGTCTGACCCCGGGAGAGTGTGATGGGACGGTGCGGAGGGAGTTTCACTCTGTGACTGATCCTGTGAGTGTGTGATGGGACGGTGTGGAGGGAGTTTCACTCTGTTTCTGACCCCGGGAGAGTGTGATGGGACGGTGTGGAGGGAGTTTCACTCTGTGTCTGACCCCGGGAGAGTGTAATGGGACGGTGCGGAGGGAGTTTCACTCTGTGACTGATCCTGTGAGTGTGTGATGGAACGGTGCGGAGGGAGTTTCACTCTGTGACTGATCCTGCGAGTGTGTGATGGGACGGTGCCGAGGGAGTTTCACTCTGTGACTGATTCTGCGAGTGTGTGAAGGGACGGAGCGGAGGGAGTTTCACTCTGTGACTGATCCTGCGAGTGTGTGATGGGACGGTGCGGAGGGAGTTTCAATCTGTGACTGATCCTGCGAGTGTGTGATGGGACGGTGCGGAGGGAGTTTCACTCTGTGACTGATCCTGCGAGTGTGTGATGGGACGGTGCGAAGGGAGTTTCACTCTGTGACTGATCCTGCGAGTGTGTGATGGGACGGTGCGGAGGGAGCTTCACTCTGTGACTGATCCTGCGAGTGTGTGATGGGACGGTGTAGAGGGAGTTTCACTCTGTGACTGATCCTGCGGTGCGTGATGGGACGGTGTGGAGGGAGTTTCACACTGTGACTGATCCTGCGAGTGTGTGAAGGGATGGTGCGAAGGGAGTTTCACTCTGTGACTGACCCCACGAGTGTGTGAAGGGACGGTGTGGAGGGAGCTTCACTCTGTGACCCCGGGAGTGTGTGATGGCACGGTCCGGAGGGAGTTTCACTCTGTGACTGATCGTGCGAGTGTGTGAAGGAACGGTGTGGAGGGAGCTTCACTCTGTGACTCACCCCGCGGATGTGTGATGGGACAGTGTGGAGGGAGCTTCACTCTGTGTCTGACCCCAGGAGTGTGTGAAGGGACAGTGTGGAGGGAGTTTCACTCTGTTTCTGACCCCGGGAGAGTGTGATGGGACGGTGTGAAGGGAGCTACACTCTGCGTCTGACCCCAGGAGTGTGTGAAGGGACGTTGTGGAGGGAGTTTCACTCTGTGTCTGACCCCGGGAGTGTGTGAAGGGACGGAGTGGACGGAGTTTCACTCTGTGTCTGACCCCAGCAGTGTGTGATTGGACGGTGCGGAGGGAGTTTCACTCTGTGTCTGACCATGGGAGAGTGTGATGGGACGGTGTGTAGGGAGCTTCACTCTGTGTCTGACCCCAGGAGTGTGTGAAGGGACGGTGTGGAGGGAGTTTCACTCTGTGACTGATCGTGCGAGTGTGTGAAGGGACGGTGCGAAGGGAGTTTAACTCTGTGACTGACCCCGTAGGTGTGTGATGGGACGGTGTGGAGGGAGTTTCACTCTGTGACTGATCCTGCGAGTATGTGAAGGGATGGTGCGATGGGAGTTTCACTCTGTGACTGACCCCGGGAGTGTGTGAAGGGACGGTGCGGAGGGAGTTTCACTCTGTGACTGATCCTGCGAGTGTGTGAAGGGACGGTGCGAAGGGAGTTTCACTCTGTGACTGATCCTGCGAGTGTGTGAAGGGACGGTGCGGATGGAGTTTCACTCTGTGACTGATCCTGCGAGTGTGTGAAGGGACGGTGCGATGGGAGTTTCACTCTGTGACTGACCCCGGGAGTGTGTGATGGGACGGTGTGGAGGGAGTTTCACTCTGTGACTGATCCTGCGAGTGTGTGAAGGGACAGTGCGGAGGGAGTTTCACTCTGTGACTGACCCCGGGAGTGTGTGATGGGACGGTGTGGAGGTAGTTTCACTCTGTGACTGACCCTGGGAATGTGTGATGGGACAGTGTGGAAGGAGCTTCACTCTGTGTCTGACCCCGTGAGTGTGTGATGGGACGGTGTGGATAGATTTTCACTCTGTGACTGATCCTGCGAGTGTGTGAAGGGATGGTGCGAACGGAGTTTCACTCTGTGACTGACCCCACGATTGTGTGAAGGGACGGTGTGGAGGGAGCTTCACTCTGTGACCCCGGGAGTGTGTGATGGCACGGTCCGGAGGGAGTTTCACTCTGTGACTGATCGTGCGAGTGTGTAAAGAGACGTTGCGGAGAGAGTTTCACTCTGTGACTGATCCTGTGAGTGTGTGAAGGAATGGTGCGAAGAAAGTTTCACTCTGTGTCTGACCCCGGGACTGTGTGATGGGACGGTGTGGAGGTAGTTTCACTCTGTGACTGACCCCGGGAGTGTGTGATGGGAAGGTGCGGAGGAAGCTTCACTCTGTGTCTGACCACGGGAGTGTGTGATGGGACGGTCCGGAGGGAGTTTGACTCTGTGACTGATCCTGCGAGTGTGTGAAGGGACGGTTCGAAGATAGTTTCACTCTGTGACTGACCCCGTGAGTGTGTGAAGCGACGGTGTGGAGGGAGTTTCACTCTGTGACTGACCCCGGGAGTGTGTGATGGGACGGTGTCGTGGGAGTTTCACTCTGTGACTGACCCTGGGAATGTGTGATGGGACAGTGTGGAGGGAGCTTCACTCTGTGACTGACCCCGTGAGTGTGTGATGGGACGGTGTGGAGGGTGTTTCACTCTGTGACTGACCCCGCGAGTGTGTGATGGGACGGTGCGGAGGGAGTTTCACTCTGTACTGATCCTGCGAGTGTGTGAAGGGACGGTGCGATGGGAGTTTCACTCTGTGACTGACCTCAGGAATGTGTGATGTGATAGTGTGGAGGGAGCTTCACTCTGCGACTGACCCCGCGAGTGTGTGATGGGACAGTGTGGAGGGAGCTTCACTCTGTGTCTGACCCCGGGAGTGTGTGATGGGACGGTGTCGTGGGAGTTTCACTCTGTGACTGACCCTGGGAATGTGTGATGGGACAGTGTGGAGGGAGCTTCACTCTGTGACTGACCCCGTGAGTGTGTGATGGGACGGTGTGGAGGGTGTTTCACTCTGTGACTGACCCCGAGAGTGTGTGATGGGACGGTGCGGAGGGAGTTTCACTCTGTACTGATCCTGCGAGTGTGTGAAGGGACGGTGCGATGGGAGTTTCACTCTGTGACTGACCTCAGGAATGTGTGATGTGATAGTGTGGAGGGAGCTTCACTCTGTGACTGACCCCGCGAGTGTGTGATGGGACGGTGCGGAGGGAGTTTCACTCTGTACTGATCCTGCGAGTGTGTGAAGGGACGGTGCGATGGGAGTTTCACTCTGTGACTGACCTCAGGAATGTGTGATGTGATAGTGTGGAGGGAGCTTCACTCTGCGACTGACCCCGCGAGTGTGTGATGGGACAGTGTGGAGGGAGCTTCACTCTGTGTCTGACCCCAGGAGTGTGTGAAGGGACGGTGTGGAGGGAGTTTCACTCTGTGTCTGACCCCGGGAGAGTGTCATGGGACAGTGTGGACGGAGCTTCACTCTGTGTCTGACCAAAGGAGTGTGTGAAGGGACTGTGTGGAGGGAGTTTCACTCTGTGTCTGACCCCGGGAGCGTGTGAAAGGACGGTGTGGAGGGAGTTTCACTCTGTTTCTGACCCCGGGAGAGTGTGATGGGATGGTGTGGAGGGAGTTTCACTCTGTGTCTGACCCCGGGAGAGTGTGATGGGACGGTGCGGAGGGAGTTTCACTCTGTGACTGACCCCAGGAGTGTGTGATGGGACGGTGTGGAGGGAGTTTCACTCTGTGACTGACCCTGGGAATGTGTGATGGGACAGTGTGGAGGGAGTTTCACTCTGTGTCTGACCCCGGGAGTGTGTGAAGGGACTGTGTGGAGGGAGTTTCACTCTGTGACTGACCCCGGGAGTGTGTGATGGGACGGTGTGGAGGGAGCTTCAATCTTTTGACTGATCCTGCGAGTGTGTGACGGGACGGTACGGAGGGAGTTTCAATCTTTTGACTGATCCTGCGAGTGTGTGACGGGACGGTGTGGAGGGAGTTTCACTCTGTGACTGATCCTGTGAGTGTGTGATGGAACGGTGTGGAGGGAGTTTCACTCTGTTTCTGACCCCGGGAGAGTGTGATGGGACGGTGTGGAGGGAGTTTCACTCTGTGTCTGACCCGGGAGTGTGTGATGGGATGGTGCGAAGGGAGGTTCACTCTGTGACTGACCCCGGGAGTGTGTGAAGGGAAGCTGTGGAGGGAGTTTCACTCTGTGTCTGACCCCGGGAGTGTGTGAAGGGACGGTGTGGAATGAGTTTCACTCTGTGACTGACCCCGGGAGTGTGTGATGGGACGGTGTGGAGGGAGTTTCACTCTGTGACTGACCCTGGTAATGTGTGATGGGACTGTGTGGAGGGAGTTTCACTCTGTGACTGACCCCGGGAGTGTGTGATGGGACGGTGTGGAGGGAGCTTCACTCTGTTACTGACCCCGTTAGTGTGTGATGGGACGGAGTGGAGGGAGTTTCACTCTGTGACTGACCCCGTGAGTGTGTGAAGGGACGGTGTGGAGGGAGTTTCACTCTGTGACTGATCCTGCGAGTGTGTGATGGAATTGTGCGGAGGGAGTTTCACTCTGTGTCTGACCCCGGGAATGTGTGATGGGACAGTGTGGAGGGAGCTTCACTCTGTGACTGACCCCGCGAGTGTGTGATGGGACGGTGCGGAGGGAGTTTCACTCTGTACTGATCCTGCGAGTGTGTGAAGGGACGGTGCGATGGGAGTTTTACTCTGTGACTGACCCCGGGAATGTGTGATGGGATAGTGAAGAGGGAGCTTCACTCAGTGACTGACCCCGCGAGTGTGTGATGGGACATTGTGGAGGGAGCTTCACTCTGTGTCTGACCCCAGGAGTGTGTGAAGGGACGGTGTGGAGGGAGTTTCACTCTGTGTCTGACCCCGGGAGAGTGTGAAGGGACGGTGTGGAGGGAGTTTCACTCTGTTTCTGACCCAGGGAGAGTGTGGTGGGACGGTGTGGAGGAAGTTTCACTCTGTGTCTGACCCCGGGAGAGTGTGATGGGACGGTGCGGAGGGAGTTTCACTCTGTGACTGATCCTGTGAGTGTGTGATGGGACGGTGCGGAGGGAGTTTCACTCTGTGACTGATCCTGTGAGTGTGTGATGGGACGGTGTGAAGGGAGCTACACTCTGCGTCTGACCCCAGGAGTGTGTGAAGGTACGTTGTGGAGGGAGTTTCACTCTGTGACTGACCCCGTGAGTGTGTGAAGGGACGGTGTGTAGGGAGTTTCACTCTGTGACTGATCCTGTGAGTGTGTGATGGAATTGTGCGGAGGGAGTTTCACTCTGTGTCTGATCCCGGGAATGTGTGATGGGACAGTGTGGAGGGAGCTTCACTCTGTGACTGACCCCGCGAGTGTGTGATGGGACGGTGCGGAGGGAGTTTCACTCTGTACTGATCCTGCGAGTGTGTGAAGGGACGGTGCGATGGGAGTTTCACTCTGTGACTGACCCCAGGAATGTGTGATGTGATAGTGTGGAGGGAGCTTCACTCTGCGACTGACCCCGCGAGTGTGTGATGGGACAGTGTGGAGGGAGCTTCACTCTGTGTCTGACCCCAGGAGTGTGTGAAGGGACGGTGTGGAGGGAGTTTCACTCTGTGTCTGACCCCGGGAGAGTGTCATGGGACAGTGTGGACGGAGCTTCACTCTGTGTCTGACCAAAGGAGTGTGTGAAGGGACTGTGTGGAGGGAGTTTCACTCTGTGTCTGACCCCGGGAGCGTGTGAAAGGACGGTGTGGAGGGAGTTTCACTCTGTTTCTGACCCCGGGAGAGTGTGATGGGATGGTGTGGAGGGAGTTTCACTCTGTGTCTGACCCCGGGAGAGTGTGATGGGACGGTGCAGAGGGAGTTTCACTCTGTGACTGACCCCAGGAGTGTGTGATGGGACGGTGTGGAGGGAGCTTCACTCTGTGACTGATCCTGCGAGTGTGTGAAGAGACGGTGCGGAGGGAGTTTCAATCTTTTGACTGATCCTGCGAGTGTGTGACGGGACGGTGTGGAGGGAGTTTCACTCTGTGACTGATCCTGTGAGTGTGTGATGGGACGGTGTGGAGGGAGTTTCACTCTGTTTCTGACCCCGGGAGAGTGTGATGGGACGGTGTGGAGGGAGTTTCACTCTGTGTCTGACCCGGGAGTGTGTGATGGGATGGTGCGAAGGGAGGTTCACTCTGTGACTGACCCCGGGAGTGTGTGAAGGGAAGCTGTGGAGGGAGTTTCACTCTGTGTCTGACCCCGGGAGTGTGTGAAGGGACGGTGTGGAATGAGTTTCACTCTGTGACTGACCCCGGGAGTGTGTGATGGGACGGTGTGGAGGGAGTTTCACTCTGTGACTGACCCTGGGAATGTGTGATGGGACAGTGTGGAGGGAGTTTCACTCTGTGTCTGACCCCGGGAGTGTGTGAAGGGACTGTGTGGATGGAGTTTCACTCTGTGACTGACCCCGGGAGTGTGTGATGGGACGGTGTGGAGGGAGCTTCACTCTGTTACTGACCCCGTGAGTGTGTGATGGGACGGAGTGGAGGGAGTTTCACTCTGTGACTGACCCCGTGAGTGTGTGAAGGGACGGTGTGGAGGGAGTTTCACTCTGTGACTGATCCTGTGAGTGTGTGATGGAATTGTGCGGAGGGAGTTTCACTCTGTGTCTGACCCCGGGAATGTGTGATGGGACAGTGTGGAGGGAGCTTCACTCTGTGACTGACCCCGCGAGTGTGTGATGGGACGGTGCGGAGGGAGTTTCACTCTGTACTGATCCTGCGAGTGTGTGAAGGGACGGTGCGATGGGAGTTTTACTCTGTGACTGACCCCGGGAATGTGTGATGGGATAGTGAAGAGGGAGCTTCACTCAGTGACTGACCCCGCGAGTGTGTGATGGGACATTGTGGAGGGAGCTTCACTCTGTGTCTGACCCCAGGAGTGTGTGAAGGGACGGTGTGGAGGGAGTTTCACTCTGTGTCTGACCCCGGGAGAGTGTGAAGGGACGGTGTGGAGGGAGTTTCACTCTGTTTCTGACCCAGGGAGAGTGTGATGGGACGGTGTGGAGGAAGTTTCACTCTGTGTCTGACACCGGGAGAGTGTGATGGGACGGTGCGGAGGGAGTTTCACTCTGTGACTGATCCTGTGAGTGTGTGATGGGACGGTGCGGAGGGAGTTTCACTCTGTGACTGATCCTGTGAGTGTGTGATGGGACGGTGTGGAGGGAGTTTCACTCTGTGACTGATCCTGCGAGTGTGTGAAGGGACTGTGCGGAGGGAGTTTCACTCTGTGACTGATCCTGCGAGTGTGTGACGGGACGCTGTGGAGGGAGTTTCCCTCTGTGACTGACCCCGTGAGTGTGTGATGGGATGGTGTGGAGGGAGTTTCACTCTGTGTCTGACCCCGGGAGTGTGTGATGGGACGGTGTGGAGGGAGTTTCACTCTGTGACTGACCCTGGGAATGTGTGATGGGACAGTGTGGAGGGAGTTTCACTCTGTGTCTGACCCCGGGAGTGTGTTAATGGACGGTGTGGAGGGAGTTTCACTCTGTGACTGACCCCGGGAGTGTGTGAAGGGACGGTGTGGATGGAGTTTCACTCTGTGACTGACCCCGGGAGTGTGTGATGGGACGGTGTGGAGGGAGTTTCACTCTGTGACTGACCCTGGGAATGTGTGATGGGACAGTGTGGAGGGAGCTTCACTCTGTGACTGACCCCGTGTGTGTTGATGGGACGGTGTGGAGGGAGTTTCACTCTGTGACTGACCCCGTGAGTGTGTGAAGGGACGGTGTGGAGGGAGTTTCACTCTGTGTTTGACCCTGGGAATGTGTGATGGGACAGTGTGGAGGGAGCTTCACTCTGTGACTGACCCCGCGAGTGTGTGATGGGACGGTGCGGAGGGAGTTTCACTCTGTACTGATCCTGCGAGTGTGTGAAGCGACGGTGCGATGGGAGTTTCACTCTGTGACTGACCCCGGGAATGTGTGATGAGATAGTGTGGAGGGAGCTTCACTCTGTGACTGACCCCGCGAGTGTGTGATGGGACAGTGTGGAGGGAGCTTCACTCTGTGTCTGACCCCAGGAGTGTGTGAAGGGACGGTGTGGAGGGAGTTTCACTCTGTTTCTGACCGCGGGAGAGTGTGATGGGACGGTGTGGAGGGAGTTTCACTCTGTGTCTGACCCCGGGAGAGTGTAATGGGACGGTGCGGAGGGAGTTTCACTCTGTGACTGATCCTGTGAGTGTGTGATGGGACGGTGTGGAGGGAGTTTCACTCTGTTTCTGACCCCGGGAGAGTGTGATGGGACGGTGTGGAGGGAGTTTCACTCTGTGTCTGACCCGGGAGTGTGTGATGGGATGGTGCGAAGGGAGGTTCACTCTGTGACTGACCCCGGGAGTGTGTGAAGGGAAGCTGTGGAGGGAGTTTCACTCTGTGTCTGACCCCGGGAGTGTGTGAAGGGACGGTGTGGAGGGAGTTTCACTCTGTGACGTATCCTGCGAGTGTGTGATGGAATTGTGCGGAGGGAGTTTCACTCTGTGTCTGACCCCGGGAATGTGTGATGGGACAGTGTGGAGGGAGCTTCACTCTGTGACTGACCCCGCGAGTGTGTGATGGGACGGTGCGGAGGGAGTTTCACTCTGTACTGATCCTGCGAGTGTGTGAAGGGACGGTGCGATGGGAGTTTTACTCTGTGACTGACCCCGGGAATGTGTGATGGGATAGTGAAGAGGGAGCTTCACTCAGTGACTGACCCCGCGAGTGTGTGATGGGACATTGTGGAGGGAGCTTCACTCTGTGTCTGACCCCAGGAGTGTGTGAAGGGACGGTGTGGAGGGAGTTTCACTCTGTGTCTGACCCCGGGAGAGTGTGAAGGGACGGTGTGGAGGGAGTTTCACTCTGTTTCTGACCCAGGGAGAGTGTGATGGGACGGTGTGGAGGAAGTTTCACTCTGTGTCTGACCCCGGGAGAGTGTGATGGGACGGTGCGGAGGGAGTTTCACTCTGTGACTGATCCTGTGAGTGTGTGATGGGACGGTGCGGAGGGAGTTTCACTCTGTGACTGATCCTGTGAGTGTGTGATGGGACGGTGTGGAGGGAGTTTCACTCTGTGACTGATCCTGCGAGTGTGTGAAGGGACTGTGCGGAGGGAGTTTCACTCTGTGACTGATCCTGCGAGTGTGTGACGGGACGCTGTGGAGGGAGTTTCCCTCTGTGACTGACCCCGTGAGTGTGTGATGGGATGGTGTGGAGGGAGTTTCACTCTGTGTCTGACCCCGGGAGTGTGTTAATGGACGGTGTGGAGGGAGTTTCACTCTGTGACTGACCCCGGGAGTGTGTGATGGGACGGTGTGGAGGGAGTTTCACTCTGTGACTGACCCTGGGAATGTGTGATGGGACAGTGTGGAGGGAGTTTCACTCTGTGTCTGACCCCGGGAGTGTGTTAATGGACGGTGTGGAGGGAGTTTCACTCTGTGACTGACCCCGGGAGTGTGTGAAGGGACGGTGTGGATGGAGTTTCACTCTGTGACTGACCCCGGGAGTGTGTGATGGGACGGTGTGGAGGGAGTTTCACTCTGTGACTGACCCTGGGAATGTGTGATGGGACAGTGTGGAGGGAGCTTCACTCTGTGACTGACCCCGTGTGTGTTGATGGGACGGTGTGGAGGGAGTTTTACTCTGTGACTGACCCCGTGAGTGTGTGAAGGGACGGTGTGGAGGGAGTTTCACTCTGTGTTTGACCCTGGGAATGTGTGATGGGACAGTGTGGAGGGAGCTTCACTCTGTGACTGACCCCGCGAGTGTGTGATGGGACGGTGCGGAGGGAGTTTCACTCTGTACTGATCCTGCGAGTGTGTGAAGCGACGGTGCGATGGGAGTTTCACTCTGTGACTGACCCCGGGAATGTGTGATGAGATAGTGTGGAGGGAGCTTCACTCTGTGACTGACCCCGCGAGTGTGTGATGGGACAGTGTGGAGGGAGCTTCACTCTGTGTCTGACCCCAGGAGTGTGTGAAGGGACGGTGTGGAGGGAGTTTCACTCTGTTTCTGACCGCGGGAGAGTGTGATGGGACGGTGTGGAGGGAGTTTCACTCTGTGTCTGACCCCGGGAGAGTGTGAAGGGACGGTGTGGAGGGAGTTTCACTCTGTTTCTGACCCAGGGAGAGTGTGATGGGACGGTGTGGAGGAAGTTTCACTCTGTGTCTGACCCCGGGAGAGTGTGATGGGACGGTGCGGAGGGAGTTTCACTCTGTGACTGATCCTGTGAGTGTGTGATGGGACGGTGCGGAGGGAGTTTCACTCTGTGACTGATCCTGTGAGTGTGTGATGGGACGGTGTGGAGGGAGTTTCACTCTGTGACTGATCCTGCGAGTGTGTGAAGGGACTGTGCGGAGGGAGTTTCACTCTGTGACTGATCCTGCGAGTGTGTGACGGGACGCTGTGGAGGGAGTTTCCCTCTGTGACTGACCCCGTGAGTGTGTGATGGGATGGTGTGGAGGGAGTTTCACTCTGTGTCTGACCCCGGGAGTGTGTTAATGGACGGTGTGGAGGGAGTTTCACTCTGTGACTGACCCCGGGAGTGTGTGATGGGACGGTGTGGAGGGAGTTTCACTCTGTGACTGACCCTGGGAATGTGTGATGGGACAGTGTGGAGGGAGTTTCACTCTGTGTCTGACCCCGGGAGTGTGTTAATGGACGGTGTGGAGGGAGTTTCACTCTGTGACTGACCCCGGGAGTGTGTGAAGGGACGGTGTGGATGGAGTTTCACTCTGTGACTGACCCCGGGAGTGTGTGATGGGACGGTGTGGAGGGAGTTTCACTCTGTGACTGACCCTGGGAATGTGTGATTGGACAGTGTGGAGGGAGCTTCACTCTGTGACTGACCCCGTGTGTGTTGATGGGACGGTGTGGAGGGAGTTTTACTCTGTGACTGACCCCGTGAGTGTGTGAAGGGACGGTGTGGAGGGAGTTTCACTCTGTGTTTGACCCTGGGAATGTGTGATGGGACAGTGTGGAGGGAGCTTCACTCTGTGACTGACCCCGCGAGTGTGTGATGGGACGGTGCGGAGGGAGTTTCACTCTGTACTGATCCTGCGAGTGTGTGAAGCGACGGTGCGATGGGAGTTTCACTCTGTGACTGACCCCGGGAATGTGTGATGAGATAGTGTGGAGGGAGCTTCACTCTGTGACTGACCCCGCGAGTGTGTGATGGGACAGTGTGGAGGGAGCTTCACTCTGTGTCTGACCCCAGGAGTGTGTGAAGGGACGGTGTGGAGGGAGTTTCACTCTGTTTCTGACCGCAGGAGAGTGTGATGGGACGGTGTGGAGGGAGTTTCACTCTGTGTCTGACCCCGGGAGAGTGTAATGGGACGGTGCGGAGGGAGTTTCACTCTGTGACTGATCCTGTGAGTGTGTGATGGGACGGTGCGGAGGGAGTTTCACTCTGTGACTGATCCTGAGAGTGTGTGATGGGACGGTGTGGAGGGAGTTTCACTCTGTGACTGATCCTGCGAGTGTGTGATGGGACGGTGCGGAGGGAGTTTCACTCTGTGACTGATCCTGTGAGTGTTTGTTGGGACGGTGTGGAGGGAGTTTCACTCTGTTTCAGACCCCGGGAGAGTGTGATGGGACGGTGTGGAGGGAGTTTCACTCTGTGTCTTACCCCGGGAGAGTGCAATGGGACGGTGCGGAGGGAGTTTCACTCTGTGACTGATCCTGCGAGTGTGTGATGGGACGGTGCGGAGGGAGTTTCACTCTGTACTGATCCTGCGAGTGTGTGAAGGGACGGTGCGATGGGAGTTTCACTCTGTGACTGACCCCGGTAATGTGTGATGGGATAGTGTGGAGGGAGCTTCACTCTGTGACTGACCCCGCGAGTGTGTGATGGGACAGTGTGGAGGGAGCTTCACTCTGTGTCTGACCCCAGGAGTGTGTGAAGGGACGGTGTGGATGGAGTTTCAATCTGTTTCTGACCCCGGGAGAGTGTGATGGGACGGTGTGGAGGGAGTTTCACACTGTGTCTGACCCCGGGAGAGTGTAATGGGACGGTGCGGAGGGAGTTTCACTCTGTGACTGATCCTGTGAGTGTGTGATGGAACGGTGCGGAGGGAGTTTCACTCTGTGACTGATCCTGCGTGTGTGTGATGGGACGGTGCGGAGGGAGTTTCACTCTGTGACTGATTCTGCGAGTGTGTGAAGGGACGGTGCGGAGGGAGTTTCACTCTGTGACTGATCCTGCGAGTGTGTGATGGGACGGTGCGGAGGGAGTTTCACTCTGTGACTGACCCCGGGATTGTGTGATGGGACGGTGTGGAGGGAGTTTCACTCTGTGACTGATCCTGCGAGTGTGTGAAGGGACGGTGCGGAGGGAGTTTCACTCTGTGACTGACCCCGGGAGTGTGTGATTGGACGGTGTGGAGGCAGTTTCACTCTGTGACTGACCCTGGGAATGTGTGATGGGACAGTGTGGAGGGATTTTCACTCTGTGACTGATCCTGCGAGTGTGTGAAGGGATGGCTCGAAGGGAGTTTCACTCTGTGACTGACCCCACGAGTGTGTAAAGGGACGGTGTGGAGGGAGCTTCACTCTGTGACCCCGTGAGTGTGTGATGGCACGGTCCGGAGGGAGTTTCACTCTGTGAATGATCGTGCGAGTGTGTAAAGAGACGTTGCGGAGAGAGTTTCACTCTGTGACTGATCCTGTGAGTGTGTGAAGGAACGGTGCGAAGAAAGTTTCACTCTGTGTCTGACCCCGGGAGTGTGTGATGGGACGGTGTGGAGGAAGTTTCACTCTGTGACTGACCCCGGGAGTGTGTGATGGGAAGGTGCGGAGGAAGCTTCACTCTGTGTCTGACCCCGGGAGTGTGTGATGGGACGGTCCGGAGGGAGTTTCACTCTGTGACTGATCCTGCGAGTGTGTGAAGGGACGGTGCGAAGGTGGTTTCACTCTGTGACTGACCCCGTGAGTGTGTGAAGGGACGGTGTGGAGGGAGTTTCACTCTGTGACTGATGCTGCGAGTGTGTGAAGGGACGGTGTGGAGGGAGTTTCACTCTGTGACTGACCCCACGAGTGTGTGATGGGACAGTGTGGAGGGAGCTTCACTCTGTGTCTGACCCCAGGAGTGTGTGAAGGGAAGTTGTGGAGGGAGTTTCACTCTGTGTCTGACCCCGGGATAGTGTGATGGGACAGTGTGGACGGAGCTTCACTCTGTGACTGACCACGCGAGTGTGTGATGGGACGGTGCGGAGGGAGTTTCACTCTGTACTGATCCTGCGAGTGTGTGAAGGGACGGTGCGATGGGAGTTTCACTCTGTGACTGACCCCGGGAATGTGTGATGGGATAGTGAAGAGGGAACTTCACTCAGTGACTGACCCCGCGAGTGTGTGATGGGACATTGTGGAGGGAGCTTCACTCTGTGTCTGACCCCAGGAGTGTGTGAAGGGACGGTGTGGAGGGAGTTTCACTCTGTGTCTGACCCCGGGAGCGTGTGAAGGGACGGTGTGGAGGGAGTTTCACTCTGTTTCTGACCCCGGGAGAGTGTGATGGGACGGTGTGGAGGAAGTTTCACTCTGTGTCTGACCCCGGGAGAGTGTGATGGGACGGTGCGGAGGGAGTTTCACTCTGTGACTGATCCTGTGAGTGTGTGATGGGACGGTGCGGAGGGAGTTTCACTCTGTGACTGATCCTGTGAGTGTGTGATGGGACGGTGTGGAGGGAGTTTCACTCTGTGACTGATCATGCGAGTCTGTGAAGGGACGGTGCGGAGGGAATTTCACTCTGTGACTGATCCTGCGAGTGTGTGACGGGACGCTGTGGAGGGAGTTTCACTCTGTGACTGACCCCGTGAGTGTGTGATGGGATGGTGTGGAGGGAGTTTCACTCTGTGTCTGACCCCGGGAGTGTGTTAATGGACGGTGTGGAGGGAGTTTCACTCTGTGTCTGACCCCGGGAGTGTGTGAAGGGACGGTGTGGATGGAGTTTCACTCTGTGACTGACCCCGGGAGTGTGTGATGGGACGGTGTGGAGGGAGTTTCACTCTGTGACTGACCCTGGGAATGTGTGATGGGACAGTGTGGAGGGAGCTTCACTCTGTGACTGACCCCGTGTGTGTTGATGGGACGGTGTGGAGGGAGTTTCACTCTGTGACTGACCCCGTGAGTGTGTGAAGGGATGGTGTGGAGGGAGTTTCACTCTGTGTCTGACCCTGGGAATGTGTGATGGGACAGTGTGGAGGGAGCTTCACTCTGTGACTGACCCCGCGAGTGTGTGATGGGTCGGTGCGGAGGGAGTTTCACTCTGTACTGATCCTGCGAGTGTGTGAAGGGACGGTGCGATGGGAGTTTCACTCTGTGACAGACCCCGGAAATGTGTGATGGGATAGTGTGGAGGGAGCTTCACTCTGTGACTGACCCCGCGAGTGTGTGATGGGACAGTGTGGAGGGAGCTTCACTCTGTGTCTGACCCCAGGAGTGTGTGAAGGGACGGTGTGGAGGGAGTTTCACTCTGTTTCTGACCGCGGGAGAGTGTGATGGGACGGTGTGGAGGGAGTTTCACTCTGTGTCTGACCCCGGGAGAGTGTAATGGGACGGTGCGGAGGGAGTTTCACTCTGTGACTGATCCTGTGAGTGTGTTATGGGACGGTGCGGAGGGAGTTTCACTCTGTGACTGATCCTGCGAGTGTGTGATGGGACGGTGTGGAGGGAGTTTCACTCTGTGACTGATCCTGCGAGTGTGTGATGGGACGGTGCGGAGGGAGTTTCACTCTGTGACTGATCCTGTGAGTGTTTGATGGGACGGTTTGGAGGGAGTTTCACTCTGTTTCTGACCCCTGGAGAGTGTGATGGGACGGTGTGGAGGGAGTTTCACTCTGTGTCTGACCCCGGGAGAGTGTAATGGGACGGTGCGGAGGGAGTTTCACTCTGTGACTGATCCTGTGAGTGTGTGATGGGACGGTGCGGAGGGAGTTTCACTCTGTGACTGATTCTGCGAGTGTGTGAAGGGACGGAGCGGAGGGAGCTTCACTCTGTGACTGATCCTGCGAGTGTGTGATGGGACGGTGCGGAGGGAGTTTCAATCTGTTTCTGATCCTGCGAGTGTGTGATGGGACGGTGCGGAGGGAGTTTCACTCTGTGACTGATCCTGCGAGTGTGTGATGGGACGGTGTAGAGGGTGTTTCACTCTGTGACTGATCCTGCGGTGCGTGATGGGACGGTGTGGAAGGAGTTTCACTCTGTGACTGATCCTGCGAGTGTGTGAAGGAATGGTGCGAAGGGAGTTTCACTCTGTGACTGACCCCACGAGTGTGTGAAGGGACGGTGTGGAGGGAGCTTCACTCTGTGACCCCGGGAGTGTGTGATGGCACGGTCCGGAGGGAGTTTCACTCTGTGACTGATCGTGCGAGTGTGTGAAGGAACGGTGTGGAGGGAGCTTCACTCTGTGACTCACCCCGCGGATGTGTGATGGGACAGTGTGGAGGGAGCTTCACTCTGTGTCTGACCCCAGGAGTGTGTGAAGGGACAGTGTGGAGGGAGTTTCACTCTGTTTCTGACCCCGGGAGAGTGTGATGGGACGGTGTGAAGGGAGCTTCACTCTGCGTCTGACCCCAGGAGTGTGTGAAGGGACGTTGTGGAGGGAGTTTCACTCTGTGTCTGACCCCGGGAGTGTGTGAAGGGACGGAGTGGACGGAGTTTCACTCTGTGTCTGACCCCAGCAGTGTGTGATGGGACGGTGCGGAGGGAGTTTCACTCTGTGTCTGACCCTGGGAGAGTGTGATGAGACGGTGTTTAGGGAGCTTCACTCTGTGTCTGACCCCAGGAGTGTGTGAAGGGACGGTGTGGAGGGAGTTTCACTCTGTGACTGACCCCGTAGGTGTGTGATGGGACGGTGTGGAGGGAGTTTCACTCTGTGACTGATCCTGCGAGTGTGTGAAGATATGGTGCGATGGGAGTTTCACTCTGTGACTGACCCCGGGAGTGTGTGAAGGGACGGTGCGGAGGGAGTTTCACTCTGTGACTGATCCTGCGAGTGTGTGAAGGGACGGTGCGAAGGGAGTTTCACTCTGTGACTGATCCTGCGAGTGTGTGAAGGGACGGTGCGGATGGAGTTTCACTCTGTGACTGATCCTGCGAGTGTGTGAAGGGACGGTGCGATGGGAGTTTCACTCTGTGACTGACCCCGGGAGTGTGTGATTGGACGGTGTGGAGGGAGTTTCACTCTGTGACTGATCCTGCGAGTGTGTGAAGGAACAGTGCGGAGGGAGTTTCACTCTGTGACTGACCCCGGGAGTGTGTGATGGGACGGTGTGGAGGGAGTTTCACTCTGTGACTGACCCTGGGAATGTGTGATGGGACAGTGTGGAAGGAGCTTCACTCTGTGTCTGAACCCGTGAGTGTGTGATGGGACGGTGTGGAGAGATTTTCACTCTGTGACTGATCCTGCGAGTGAGTGAAGGGATGGTGCGAAGGGAGTTTCACTCTGTGACTGACCCCACGATTGTGTGAAGGGACGGTGTGGAGGGAGCTTCACTCTGTGACCCCGGGTGTGTGTGATGGCACGGTCCGGAGGGTGTTTCACTCTGTGACTGATCGTGCGAGTGTGTAAAGAGACGTTGCGGAGAGAGTTTCACTCTGTGACTGATCCTGTGAGTGTGTGAAGGAACGGTGCGAAGAAAGTTTCACTCTGTGTCTGACCCCGGGACTGTGTGATGGGACGGTGTGGAGGTAGTTTCACTCTGTGACTGACCCCGGGAGTGTGTGATGGGAAGGTGCGGAGGAAGCTTCACTCTGTGTCTGACCCCGGGAGTGTGTGATGGGACGGTGTGGAGGGAGTTTCACTCTGTGACTGACCCCGTGAGTGTGTGAAGGGACGGTGTGGAGGGAGTTTCACTCTGTGACTGATCCTGCGAGTGTGTGATGGAATTGTGCGGAGGGAGTTGCACTCTGTGTCTGACCCCGGGAATGTGTGATGGGACAGTGTGGAGGGAGCTTCACTCTGTGACTGACCCCGCGAGTGTGTGATGGGACGGTGCGGAGGGAGTTTCAGTCTGTACTGATCCTGCGAGTGTGTGAAGGGACGGTGCGATGGGAGTTTCACTCTGTGACTGACCCCGGGAATGTCTGATGGTATAGTGTGGAGGGAGCTTTACTCTGTGACTGACCCCGCGAGTGTGTGATCGGACAGTGTGGAGGGAGTTTCACTCTGTTTCTGACCCCGGGAGAGTGTGATGGGACGGTGTGGAGGGAGTTTCACTCTGTGTCTTAACCCGGGAGAGTGTAATGGGACGATGCGGAGGGAGTTTCACTCTGTTTCTGACCCTAGGAGTGTGTGAAGTGACGGTGTGGAGGGAGTTTCACTCTGTTTCTGACCCCGGGAGAGTGTGATGGGACGGTGTGGAGGGAGTTTCACTCTGTGTCTGACCCCGGGAGAGTGTGATGGGACGGTGCGGAGGGAGTTTCATTCTGTACTGATCCTGCGAGTGTGTGAAGGGACGGTGCGATGGGAGTTTCACTCTGTGACTGACCCCGGGAATGTGTGATGGGATACTGTGGAGGGAGCTTCACTCTGTGACTGATCCCGCGAGTGTGTGATGGGACAGTGTGGAGGGAGCTTGACTCTGTGTCTGACCCCAGGAGTGTGTGAAGGGACGGTGCGGAGGGAGTTTCAATCTGTTTCTGACTCCGGGAAAGTGTGATGGGACGGTGTGGAGGGAGTTTCACTCTGTGTCTGTCCCCAGGAGAGTGTAATGGGACGGTGCGGAGGGAGTTTCACTCTGTGACTGATCCTGTGAGTGTGTGATGGAACGGTGCGGAGGGAGTTTCACTCTGTGACTGATCCTGCGAGTGTGTGAAGGGACGGTGCGAAGGGAGTTTCACTCTGTGACTGATCCTGCGAGTGTGTGAAGGGACGGTGCGGATGGAGTTTCACTCTGTGACTGATCCTGCGAGTGTGTGAAGGGACGGTGCGATGGGAGTTTCACTCTGTGACTGACCCCGGGAGTGTGTGATGGGACGGTGTGGAGGGAGTTTCACTCTGTGACTGATCCTGCGAGTGTGTGAAGGGACAGTGCGGAGGGAGTTTCACTCTGTGACTGACCCCGGGAGTGTGTGATGGGACGGTGTGGAGGGAGTTTCACTCTGTGACTGACCCTGGGAATGTGTGATGGGACAGTGTGGAAGGAGCTTCACTCTGTGTCTGACCCCGTGAGTGTGTGATGGGACGGTGTGGATAGATTTTCACTCTGTGACTGATCCTGCGAGTGTGTGAAGGGATGGTGCGAATGGAGTTTCACTCTGTGACTGACCCCACGATTGTGTGAAGGGACGGTGTGGAGGGAGCTTCACTCTGTGACCCCGGGAGTGTGTGATGGCACGGTCCGGAGGGAGTTTCACTCTGTGACTGATCGTGCGAGTGTGTAAAGAGACGTTGCGGAGAGAGTTTCACTCTGTGACTGATCCTGTGAGTGTGTGAAGGAACGATGCGAAGAAAGTTTCACTCTGTGTCTGACCCCGGGACTGAGTGATGGGACGGTGTGGAGGTAGTTTCACTCTGTGACTGACCCCGGGAGTGTGTGATGGGAAGGTGCGGAGGAAGTTTCACTCTGTGTCTGACCACGGGAGTGTGTGATGGGACGGTCCGGAGGGAGTTTGACTCTGTGACTGATCCTGCGAGTGTGTGAAGGGACGGTGCGAAGGTAGTTTCACTCTGTGACTGACCCCGTGAGTGTGTGAAGGGACGGTGTGGAGGGAGTTTCACTCTGTGACTGACCCCGGGAGTGTGTGATGGGACGGTGTCGTGGGAGTTTCACTCTGTGACTGACCCTGGGAATGTGTGATGGGACAGTGTGGAGGGAGCTTCACTCTGTGACTGACCCCGTGAGTGTGTGATGGGACGGTGTGGAGGGTGTTTCACTCTGTGACTGACCCCGTGAGTGTGTGAAGGGACGGTGTGTAGGGAGTTTCACTCTGTGACTGATCCTGCGAGTGTGTGATGGAATTGTGCGGAGGGAGTTTCACTCTGTGTCTGATCCCGGGAATGTGTGATGGGACAGTGTGGAGGGAGCTTCACTCTGTGACTGACCCCGCGAGTGTGTGATGGGACGGTGCGGAGGGAGTTTCACTCTGTACTGATCCTGCGAGTGTGTGAAGGGACGGTGCGATGGGAGTTTCACTCTGTGACTGACCCCAGGAATGTGTGATGGGATAGTGTGGAGGGAGCTTCACTCTGTGACTGATCCCGCGAGTGTGTGATGGGACAGTGTGGAGGGAGCTTCACTCTGTGTCTGACCCCAGGAGTGTGTGAAGGGACGGTGCGGAGGGAGTTTCAATCTGTTTCTGACTCCGGGAAAGTGTGATGGGACGGTGTGGAGGGAGTTTCACTCTGTGTCTGTCCCCGGGAGAGTGTAATGGGACGGTGCGGAGGGAGTTTCACTCTGTGACTGATCCTGTGAGTGTGTGATGGAACGGTGCGGAGGGAGTTTCACTCTGTGACTGATCCTGCGAGTGTGTGATGGGACGGTGCGGAGGGAGTTTCACTCTGTGACTGATTCTGCGAGTGTGTGAAGGGACGGTGCGGAGGGAGTTGCACTCTGTGACTGATCCTGCGAGTGTGTGATGGGACGGTGCAGAGGGAGTTTCACTCTGTGACTGATCCTGCGAGTGTGTGAAGGGACGGTGTGGAGGGAGTTTCACTCTGTGACTGACCCCAGGAGTGTGTGATGGGACGGTGTGGAGGGAGTTTCACTCTGTGACTGATCCTGCGAGTGTGTGAAGGGACGGTGCAGAGGGAGTTTCACTCTGTGACTGATCCTGCGAGTGTGTGACGGGACGGTGTGGAGGGAGTTTCACTCTGTGACTGAGCCCGTGAGTGTGTGATGGGTTGGTGTGGAGGGGGTTTCACTCTGTGGCTGACCCCGGGAGTGTGTGATGGGATGGTGCGAAGGGAGTTTCACTCTGTGACTGACCCCGGGAGTGTGTGAAGGGACGTTGTGGAGGGAGTTTCACTCTGTGTCTGACCCCGGGAGTGTGTGAAGGGACGGTGTGGAGGGAGTTTCACTCTGTGACTGACCCCGGGAGTGTGTGATGGGACGGTGCGGAGGGAGTTTCACTCTGTGACTGACCCCAGGAGTGTGTGATGGGACGGTGTGGAGGGAGCTTCACTCTGTGACTGATCCTGCGAGTGTGTGAAGGGACGGTGCGGAGGGAGTTTCAATCTTTTGACTGATCCTGCAAGTGTGTGACGGGACGGAGTGGAGAAAGTTTCACTCTGTGACTAACCCCGTGAGTGTGTAATGGGATGGTGTGGAGGGAGTTTCACTCTGTGTCTGACCCCGGGAGTGTGTGATGGGATGGTGCGAAGGGAGTTTCACTCTGTGACTGACCCCGGGAGAGTGTGATGGGACGGTGTGGAGGAAGTTTCACTCTGTGTCGGACCCCGGGAGAGTGTGATGGGACGGTGCGGAGGGAGTTTCACTCTGTGACTGATCCTGTGAGTGTGTGATGGGACGGTGTGGAGGGAGTTTCACTCTGTGACTGATCATGCGAGTGTGTGAAGGGACGGTGCGGAGGGAGTTTCACTCTGTGACTGATCCTGCGAGTGTGTGACGGGACGGTGTGGAGGGAGTTTCACTCTGTGACTGACCCCGTGAGTGTGTGATGGGATGGTGTGGAGGGAGTTTCACTCTGTGTCTGACCCCGGGAGTGTGTGATGGGATGGTGCGAAGAGAGTTTCACTCTGTGACTGACCCCGGGAGTGTGTGAAGGGACGTTGTGGAGGGAGTTTCACTCTGTGTCTGACCCCGGGAGTGTGTGAAGGGACGGTGTGGAGGGAGTTTCACTCTGTGACTGACCCCGGGAGTGTGTGATGGGACGGTGCGGAGGGAGTTTCACTCTGTGACTGACCCCAGGAGTGTGTGATGGGACGGTGTGGAGGGAGCTTCACTCTGTGACTGATCCTGCGAGTGTGTGAAGGGACGGTGCGGAGGGAGTTTCAATCTTTTGACTGATCCTGCAAGTGTGTGACGGGACGGAGTGGAGAAAGTTTCACTCTGTGACTAACCCCGTGAGTGTGTAATGGGATGGTGTGGAGGGAGTTTCACTCTGTGTCTGACCCCGGGAGTGTGTGATGGGATGGTGCGAAGGGAGTTTCACTCTGTGACTGACCCCGGGAGAGTGTGATGGGACGGTGTGGAGGAAGTTTCACTCTGTGTCGGACCCCGGGAGAGTGTGATGGGACGGTGCGGAGGGAGTTTCACTCTGTGACTGATCCTGTGAGTGTGTGATGGGACGGTGTGGAGGGAGTTTCACTCTGTGACTGATCATGCGAGTGTGTGAAGGGACGGTGCGGAGGGAGTTTCACTCTGTGACTGATCCTGCGAGTGTGTGACGGGACGGTGTGGAGGGAGTTTCACTCTGTGACTGACCCCGTGAGTGTGTGATGGGATGGTGTGGAGGGAGTTTCACTCTGTGTCTGACCCCGGGAGTGTGTTAATGGACGGTGTGGAGGGAGTTTCACTCTGTGTCTGACCCCGGGCGTGTGTGAAGGGACGGTGTGGAGGGAGTTTCACTCTGTGTCTGACCCCGGGAGTGTGTGAAGGGACGGTGTGGAGGGAGTTTCACTCTGTGACTGACCCCGGGAGTGTGTGATGGGAAGGTGTGGAGGGAGTTTCACTCTGTGACTGACCCTGGGAATGTGTGATGGGACAGTGTGGAGAGAGCTTCACTCTGTGACTGACCCCGGGTGTGTTGATGGGACGGTGTGGAGGGAGTTTCACTCTGTGACTGACCCCGTGAGTGTGTGAAGGGACGGTGTGGAGGGAGTTTCACTCTGTGTCTGACCCCGTGAATGTGTGATGGGACAGTGTGGAGGGAGCTTCACTCTGTGACTGACCCCGCGAGTGCGTGATGGGACGGTGCGGAGGGAGTTTCACTCTGTACTGATCCTGCGAGTGTGTGAAGGGACGGTGCGAAGGGAGTTTCACTCTGTGACTGACCCCGGGAATGTGTGATGGGTTAGTGTGGAGGGAGCTTCACTCTGTGACTGATCCCGCGAGTGTGTGATGGGACAGTGTGGAGAGAGCTTCACTCTGTGTCTGACCCCAGGAGTGTGTGAAGGGACGGTGCGGAGGGAGTTTCAATCTGTTTCTGACTCCGGGAAAGTGTGATGGGACGGTGTGGAGGGAGTTTCACTCTGTGTCTGTCCCCGGGAGAGTGTAATGGGACGGTGCGGAGGGAGTTTCACTCTGTGACTGATCCTGTGAGTGTGTGATGGAACGGTGCGGAGGGAGTTTCACTCTGTGACTGATCCTGCGAGTGTGTGATGGGACGGTGCGGAGGGAGTTTCACTCTGTGACTGATTCTGCGAGTGTGTGAAGGAACGGTGCGGAGGGAGTTTCACTCTTTGACTGATCCTGCGAGTGTGTGATGGGACGGTGCAGAGGGAGTTTCACTCTGTGACTGATCCTGCGAGTGTGTGATGGGACGGTGTGGAGGGAGTTTCACTCTGTGTCTGACCCCGGGAGAGTGTGATGGGACGGTGCGGAGGGAGTTTCACTCTGTGACTGATCCTGTGAGTGTGTGATGGGACGGTGTGGAGGGAGTTTCACTCTGTTTCTGACCCCGGGAGAGTGTGATGGGACGGTGTGGAGGGAGTTTCACTCTGTGTCTGACCCCGGGAGAGTGTAATGGGACGGTGCGGAGGGAGTTTCACTCTGTGACTGATCCTGTGAGTGTGTGATGGAACGGTGCGGAGGGAGTTTCACTCTGTGACTGATCCTGCGAGTGTGTGATGGGACGGTGCCGAGGGAGTTTCACTCTGTGACTGATTCTGCGAGTGTGTGAAGGGACGGAGCGGAGGGAGTTTCACTCTGTGACTGATCCTGCGAGTGTGTGATGGGACGGTGCGGAGGGAGTTTCAATCTGTGACTGATCCTGCGAGTGTGTGATGGGACGGTGCGGAGGGAGTTTCACTCTGTGACTGATCCTGCGAGTGTGTGATGGGACGGTGCGAAGGGAGTTTCACTCTGTGACTGATCCTGCGAGTGTGTGATGGGACGGTGCGGAGGGAGCTTCACTCTGTGACTGATCCTGCGAGTGTGTGATGGGACGGTGTAGAGGGAGTTTCACTCTGTGACTGATCCTGCGGTGCGTGATGGGACGGTGTGGAGGGAGTTTCACACTGTGACTGATCCTGCGAGTGTGTGAAGGGATGGTGCGAAGGGAGTTTCACTCTGTGACTGACCCCACGAGTGTGTGAAGGGACGGTGTGGAGGGAGCTTCACTCTGTGACCCCGGGAGTGTGTGATGGCACGGTCCGGAGGGAGTTTCACTCTGTGACTGATCGTGCGAGTGTGTGAAGGAACGGTGTGGAGGGAGCTTCACTCTGTGACTCACCCCGCGGATGTGTGATGGGACAGTGTGGAGGGAGCTTCACTCTGTGTCTGACCCCAGGAGTGTGTGAAGGGACAGTGTGGAGGGAGTTTCACTCTGTTTCTGACCCCGGGAGAGTGTGATGGGACGGTGTGAAGGGAGCTACACTCTGCGTCTGACCCCAGGAGTGTGTGAAGGGACGTTGTGGAGGGAGTTTCACTCTGTGTCTGACCCCGGGAGTGTGTGAAGGGACGGAGTGGACGGAGTTTCACTCTGTGTCTGACCCCAGCAGTGTGTGATTGGACGGTGCGGAGGGAGTTTCACTCTGTGTCTGACCATGGGAGAGTGTGATGGGACGGTGTGTAGGGAGCTTCACTCTGTGTCTGACCCCAGGAGTGTGTGAAGGGACGGTGTGGAGGGAGTTTCACTCTGTGACTGATCGTGCGAGTGTGTGAAGGGACGGTGCGAAGGGAGTTTAACTCTGTGACTGACCCCGTAGGTGTGTGATGGGACGGTGTGGAGGGAGTTTCACTCTGTGACTGATCCTGCGAGTATGTGAAGGGATGGTGCGATGGGAGTTTCACTCTGTGACTGACCCCGGGAGTGTGTGAAGGGACGGTGCGGAGGGAGTTTCACTCTGTGACTGATCCTGCGAGTGTGTGAAGGGACGGTGCGAAGGGAGTTTCACTCTGTGACTGATCCTGCGAGTGTGTGAAGGGACGGTGCGGATGGAGTTTCACTCTGTGACTGATCCTGCGAGTGTGTGAAGGGACGGTGCGATGGGAGTTTCACTCTGTGACTGACCCCGGGAGTGTGTGATGGGACGGTGTGGAGGGAGTTTCACTCTGTGACTGATCCTGCGAGTGTGTGAAGGGACAGTGCGGAGGGAGTTTCACTCTGTGACTGACCCCGGGAGTGTGTGATGGGATGGTGTGGAGGTAGTTTCACTCTGTGACTGACCCTGGGAATGTGTGATGGGACAGTGTGGAAGGAGCTTCACTCTGTGTCTGACCCCGTGAGTGTGTGATGGGACGGTGTGGATAGATTTTCACTCTGTGACTGATCCTGCGAGTGTGTGAAGGGATGGTGCGAACGGAGTTTCACTCTGTGACTGACCCCACGATTGTGTGAAGGGACGGTGTGGAGGGAGCTTCACTCTGTGACCCCGGGAGTGTGTGATGGCACGGTCCGGAGGGAGTTTCACTCTGTGACTGATCGTGCGAGTGTGTAAAGAGACGTTGCGGAGAGAGTTTCACTCTGTGACTGATCCTGTGAGTGTGTGAAGGAATGGTGCGAAGAAAGTTTCACTCTGTGTCTGACCCCGGGACTGTGTGATGGGACGGTGTGGAGGTAGTTTCACTCTGTGACTGACCCCGGGAGTGTGTGATGGGAAGGTGCGGAGGAAGCTTCACTCTGTGTCTGACCACGGGAGTGTGTGATGGGACGGTCCGGAGGGAGTTTGACTCTGTGACTGATCCTGCGAGTGTGTGAAGGGACGGTTCGAAGATAGTTTCACTCTGTGACTGACCCCGTGAGTGTGTGAAGCGACGGTGTGGAGGGAGTTTCACTCTGTGACTGACCCCGGGAGTGTGTGATGGGACGGTGTCGTGGGAGTTTCACTCTGTGACTGACCCTGGGAATGTGTGATGGGACAGTGTGGAGGGAGCTTCACTCTGTGACTGACCCCGTGAGTGTGTGATGGGACGGTGTGGAGGGTGTTTCACTCTGTGACTGACCCCGCGAGTGTGTGATGGGACGGTGCGGAGGGAGTTTCACTCTGTACTGATCCTGCGAGTGTGTGAAGGGACGGTGCGATGGGAGTTTCACTCTGTGACTGACCTCAGGAATGTGTGATGTGATAGTGTGGAGGGAGCTTCACTCTGCGACTGACCCCGCGAGTGTGTGATGGGACAGTGTGGAGGGAGCTTCACTCTGTGTCTGACCCCGGGAGTGTGTGATGGGACGGTGTCGTGGGAGTTTCACTCTGTGACTGACCCTGGGAATGTGTGATGGGACAGTGTGGAGGGAGCTTCACTCTGTGACTGACCCCGTGAGTGTGTGATGGGACGGTGTGGAGGGTGTTTCACTCTGTGACTGACCCCGCGAGTGTGTGATGGGACGGTGCGGAGGGAGTTTCACTCTGTACTGATCCTGCGAGTGTGTGAAGGGACGGTGCGATGGGAGTTTCACTCTGTGACTGACCTCAGGAATGTGTGATGTGATAGTGTGGAGGGAGCTTCACTCTGTGACTGACCCCGCGAGTGTGTGATGGGACGGTGCGGAGGGAGTTTCACTCTGTACAGATCCTGCGAGTGTGTGAAGGGACGGTGCGATGGGAGTTTCACTCTGTGACTGACCTCAGGAATGTGTGATGTGATAGTGTGGAGGGAGCTTCACTCTGCGACTGACCCCGCGAGTGTGTGATGGGACAGTGTGGAGGGAGCTTCACTCTGTGTCTGACCCCAGGAGTGTGTGAAGGGACGGTGTGGAGGGAGTTTCACTCTGTGTCTGACCCCGGGAGAGTGTCATGGGACAGTGTGGACGGAGCTTCACTCTGTGTCTGACCAAAGGAGTGTGTGAAGGGACTGTGTGGAGGGAGTTTCACTCTGTGTCTGACCCCGGGAGCGTGTGAAAGGACGGTGTGGAGGGAGTTTCACTCTGTTTCTGACCCCGGGAGAGTGTGATGGGATGGTGTGGAGGGAGTTTCACTCTGTGTCTGACCCCGGGAGAGTGTGATGGGACGGTGCGGAGGGAGTTTCACTCTGTGACTGACCCCAGGAGTGTGTGATGGGACGGTGTGGAGGGAGTTTCACTCTGTGACTGACCCTGGGAATGTGTGATGGGACAGTGTGGAGGGAGTTTCACTCTGTGTCTGACCCCGGGAGTGTGTGAAGGGACTGTGTGGAGGGAGTTTCACTCTGTGACTGACCCCGGGAGTGTGTGATGGGACGGTGTGGAGGGAGCTTCAATCTTTTGACTGATCCTGCGAGTGTGTGACGGGACGGTACGGAGGGAGTTTCAATCTTTTGACTGATCCTGCGAGTGTGTGACGGGACGGTGTGGAGGGAGTTTCACTCTGTGACTGATCCTGTGAGTGTGTGATGGAACGGTGTGGAGGGAGTTTCACTCTGTTTCTGACCCCGGGAGAGTGTGATGGGACGGTGTGGAGGGAGTTTCACTCTGTGTCTGACCCGGGAGTGTGTGATGGGATGGTGCGAAGGGAGGTTCACTCTGTGACTGACCCCGGGAGTGTGTGAAGGGAAGCTGTGGAGGGAGTTTCACTCTGTGTCTGACCCCGGGAGTGTGTGAAGGGACGGTGTGGAATGAGTTTCACTCTGTGACTGACCCCGGGAGTGTGTGATGGGACGGTGTGGAGGGAGTTTCACTCTGTGACTGACCCTGGTAATGTGTGATGGGACTGTGTGGAGGGAGTTTCACTCTGTGACTGACCCCGGGAGTGTGTGATGGGACGGTGTGGAGGGAGCTTCACTCTGTTACTGACCCCGTTAGTGTGTGATGGGACGGAGTGGAGGGAGTTTCACTCTGTGACTGACCCCGTGAGTGTGTGAAGGGACGGTGTGGAGGGAGTTTCACTCTGTGACTGATCCTGCGAGTGTGTGATGGAATTGTGCGGAGGGAGTTTCACTCTGTGTCTGACCCCGGGAATGTGTGATGGGACAGTGTGGAGGGAGCTTCACTCTGTGACTGACCCCGCGAGTGTGTGATGGGACGGTGCGGAGGGAGTTTCACTCTGTACTGATCCTGCGAGTGTGTGAAGGGACGGTGCGATGGGAGTTTTACTCTGTGACTGACCCCGGGAATGTGTGATGGGATAGTGAAGAGGGAGCTTCACTCAGTGACTGACCCCGCGAGTGTGTGATGGGACATTGTGGAGGGAGCTTCACTCTGTGTCTGACCCCAGGAGTGTGTGAAGGGACGGTGTGGAGGGAGTTTCACTCTGTGTCTGACCCCGGGAGAGTGTGAAGGGACGGTGTGGAGGGAGTTTCACTCTGTTTCTGACCCAGGGAGAGTGTGGTGGGACGGTGTGGAGGAAGTTTCACTCTGTGTCTGACCCCGGGAGAGTGTGATGGGACGGTGCGGAGGGAGTTTCACTCTGTGACTGATCCTGTGAGTGTGTGATGGGACGGTGCGGAGGGAGTTTCACTCTGTGACTGATCCTGTGAGTGTGTGATGGGACGGTGTGAAGGGAGCTACACTCTGCGTCTGACCCCAGGAGTGTGTGAAGGTACGTTGTGGAGGGAGTTTCACTCTGTGACTGACCCCGTGAGTGTGTGAAGGGACGGTGTGTAGGGAGTTTCACTCTGTGACTGATCCTGTGAGTGTGTGATGGAATTGTGCGGAGGGAGTTTCACTCTGTGTCTGATCCCGGGAATGTGTGATGGGACAGTGTGGAGGGAGCTTCACTCTGTGACTGACCCCGCGAGTGTGTGATGGGACGGTGCGGAGGGAGTTTCACTCTGTACTGATCCTGCGAGTGTGTGAAGGGACGGTGCGATGGGAGTTTCACTCTGTGACTGACCCCAGGAATGTGTGATGTGATAGTGTGGAGGGAGCTTCACTCTGCGACTGACCCCGCGAGTGTGTGATGGGACAGTGTGGAGGGAGCTTCACTCTGTGTCTGACCCCAGGAGTGTGTGAAGGGACGGTGTGGAGGGAGTTTCACTCTGTGTCTGACCCCGGGAGAGTGTCATGGGACAGTGTGGACGGAGCTTCACTCTGTGTCTGACCAAAGGAGTGTGTGAAGGGACTGTGTGGAGGGAGTTTCACTCTGTGTCTGACCCCGGGAGCGTGTGAAAGGACGGTGTGGAGGGAGTTTCACTCTGTTTCTGACCCCGGGAGAGTGTGATGGGATGGTGTGGAGGGAGTTTCACTCTGTGTCTGACCCCGGGAGAGTGTGATGGGACGGTGCAGAGGGAGTTTCACTCTGTGACTGACCCCAGGAGTGTGTGATGGGACGGTGTGGAGGGAGCTTCACTCTGTGACTGATCCTGCGAGTGTGTGAAGAGACGGTGCGGAGGGAGTTTCAATCTTTTGACTGATCCTGCGAGTGTGTGACGGGACGGTGTGGAGGGAGTTTCACTCTGTGACTGATCCTGTGAGTGTGTGATGGGACGGTGTGGAGGGAGTTTCACTCTGTTTCTGACCCCGGGAGAGTGTGATGGGACGGTGTGGAGGGAGTTTCACTCTGTGTCTGACCCGGGAGTGTGTGATGGGATGGTGCGAAGGGAGGTTCACTCTGTGACTGACCCCGGGAGTGTGTGAAGGGAAGCTGTGGAGGGAGTTTCACTCTGTGTCTGACCCCGGGAGTGTGTGAAGGGACGGTGTGGAATGAGTTTCACTCTGTGACTGACCCCGGGAGTGTGTGATGGGACGGTGTGGAGGGAGTTTCACTCTGTGACTGACCCTGGGAATGTGTGATGGGACAGTGTGGAGGGAGTTTCACTCTGTGTCTGACCCCGGGAGTGTGTGAAGGGACTGTGTGGATGGAGTTTCACTCTGTGACTGACCCCGGGAGTGTGTGATGGGACGGTGTGGAGGGAGCTTCACTCTGTTACTGACCCCGTGAGTGTGTGATGGGACGGAGTGGAGGGAGTTTCACTCTGTGACTGACCCCGTGAGTGTGTGAAGGGACGGTGTGGAGGGAGTTTCACTCTGTGACTGATCCTGTGAGTGTGTGATGGAATTGTGCGGAGGGAGTTTCACTCTGTGTCTGACCCCGGGAATGTGTGATGGGACAGTGTGGAGGGAGCTTCACTCTGTGACTGACCCCGCGAGTGTGTGATGGGACGGTGCGGAGGGAGTTTCACTCTGTACTGATCCTGCGAGTGTGTGAAGGGACGGTGCGATGGGAGTTTTACTCTGTGACTGACCCCGGGAATGTGTGATGGGATAGTGAAGAGGGAGCTTCACTCAGTGACTGACCCCGCGAGTGTGTGATGGGACATTGTGGAGGGAGCTTCACTCTGTGTCTGACCCCAGGAGTGTGTGAAGGGACGGTGTGGAGGGAGTTTCACTCTGTGTCTGACCCCGGGAGAGTGTGAAGGGACGGTGTGGAGGGAGTTTCACTCTGTTTCTGACCCAGGGAGAGTGTGATGGGACGGTGTGGAGGAAGTTTCACTCTGTGTCTGACACCGGGAGAGTGTGATGGGACGGTGCGGAGGGAGTTTCACTCTGTGACTGATCCTGTGAGTGTGTGATGGGACGGTGCGGAGGGAGTTTCACTCTGTGACTGATCCTGTGAGTGTGTGATGGGACGGTGTGGAGGGAGTTTCACTCTGTGACTGATCCTGCGAGTGTGTGAAGGGACTGTGCGGAGGGAGTTTCACTCTGTGACTGATCCTGCGAGTGTGTGACGGGACGCTGTGGAGGGAGTTTCCCTCTGTGACTGACCCCGTGAGTGTGTGATGGGATGGTGTGGAGGGAGTTTCACTCTGTGTCTGACCCCGGGAGTGTGTGATGGGACGGTGTGGAGGGAGTTTCACTCTGTGACTGACCCTGGGAATGTGTGATGGGACAGTGTGGAGGGAGTTTCACTCTGTGTCTGACCCCGGGAGTGTGTTAATGGACGGTGTGGAGGGAGTTTCACTCTGTGACTGACCCCGGGAGTGTGTGAAGGGACGGTGTGGATGGAGTTTCACTCTGTGACTGACCCCGGGAGTGTGTGATGGGACGGTGTGGAGGGAGTTTCACTCTGTGACTGACCCTGGGAATGTGTGATGGGACAGTGTGGAGGGAGCTTCACTCTGTGACTGACCCCGTGTGTGTTGATGGGACGGTGTGGAGGGAGTTTCACTCTGTGACTGACCCCGTGAGTGTGTGAAGGGACGGTGTGGAGGGAGTTTCACTCTGTGTTTGACCCTGGGAATGTGTGATGGGACAGTGTGGAGGGAGCTTCACTCTGTGACTGACCCCGCGAGTGTGTGATGGGACGGTGCGGAGGGAGTTTCACTCTGTACTGATCCTGCGAGTGTGTGAAGCGACGGTGCGATGGGAGTTTCACTCTGTGACTGACCCCGGGAATGTGTGATGAGATAGTGTGGAGGGAGCTTCACTCTGTGACTGACCCCGCGAGTGTGTGATGGGACAGTGTGGAGGGAGCTTCACTCTGTGTCTGACCCCAGGAGTGTGTGAAGGGACGGTGTGGAGGGAGTTTCACTCTGTTTCTGACCGCGGGAGAGTGTGATGGGACGGTGTGGAGGGAGTTTCACTCTGTGTCTGACCCCGGGAGAGTGTAATGGGACGGTGCGGAGGGAGTTTCACTCTGTGACTGATCCTGTGAGTGTGTGATGGGACGGTGTGGAGGGAGTTTCACTCTGTTTCTGACCCCGGGAGAGTGTGATGGGACGGTGTGGAGGGAGTTTCACTCTGTGTCTGACCCGGGAGTGTGTGATGGGATGGTGCGAAGGGAGGTTCACTCTGTGACTGACCCCGGGAGTGTGTGAAGGGAAGCTGTGGAGGGAGTTTCACTCTGTGTCTGACCCCGGGAGTGTGTGAAGGGACGGTGTGGAGGGAGTTTCACTCTGTGACGTATCCTGCGAGTGTGTGATGGAATTGTGCGGAGGGAGTTTCACTCTGTGTCTGACCCCGGGAATGTGTGATGGGACAGTGTGGAGGGAGCTTCACTCTGTGACTGACCCCGCGAGTGTGTGATGGGACGGTGCGGAGGGAGTTTCACTCTGTACTGATCCTGCGAGTGTGTGAAGGGACGGTGCGATGGGAGTTTTACTCTGTGACTGACCCCGGGAATGTGTGATGGGATAGTGAAGAGGGAGCTTCACTCAGTGACTGACCCCGCGAGTGTGTGATGGGACATTGTGGAGGGAGCTTCACTCTGTGTCTGACCCCAGGAGTGTGTGAAGGGACGGTGTGGAGGGAGTTTCACTCTGTGTCTGACCCCGGGAGAGTGTGAAGGGACGGTGTGGAGGGAGTTTCACTCTGTTTCTGACCCAGGGAGAGTGTGATGGGACGGTGTGGAGGAAGTTTCACTCTGTGTCTGACCCCGGGAGAGTGTGATGGGACGGTGCGGAGGGAGTTTCACTCTGTGACTGATCCTGTGAGTGTGTGATGGGACGGTGCGGAGGGAGTTTCACTCTGTGACTGATCCTGTGAGTGTGTGATGGGACGGTGTGGAGGGAGTTTCACTCTGTGACTGATCCTGCGAGTGTGTGAAGGGACTGTGCGGAGGGAGTTTCACTCTGTGACTGATCCTGCGAGTGTGTGACGGGACGCTGTGGAGGGAGTTTCCCTCTGTGACTGACCCCGTGAGTGTGTGATGGGATGGTGTGGAGGGAGTTTCACTCTGTGTCTGACCCCGGGAGTGTGTTAATGGACGGTGTGGAGGGAGTTTCACTCTGTGACTGACCCCGGGAGTGTGTGATGGGACGGTGTGGAGGGAGTTTCACTCTGTGACTGACCCTGGGAATGTGTGATGGGACAGTGTGGAGGGAGTTTCACTCTGTGTCTGACCCCGGGAGTGTGTTAATGGACGGTGTGGAGGGAGTTTCACTCTGTGACTGACCCCGGGAGTGTGTGAAGGGACGGTGTGGATGGAGTTTCACTCTGTGACTGACCCCGGGAGTGTGTGATGGGACGGTGTGGAGGGAGTTTCACTCTGTGACTGACCCTGGGAATGTGTGATGGGACAGTGTGGAGGGAGCTTCACTCTGTGACTGACCCCGTGTGTGTTGATGGGACGGTGTGGAGGGAGTTTTACTCTGTGACTGACCCCGTGAGTGTGTGAAGGGACGGTGTGGAGGGAGTTTCACTCTGTGTTTGACCCTGGGAATGTGTGATGGGACAGTGTGGAGGGAGCTTCACTCTGTGACTGACCCCGCGAGTGTGTGATGGGACGGTGCGGAGGGAGTTTCACTCTGTACTGATCCTGCGAGTGTGTGAAGCGACGGTGCGATGGGAGTTTCACTCTGTGACTGACCCCGGGAATGTGTGATGAGATAGTGTGGAGGGAGCTTCACTCTGTGACTGACCCCGCGAGTGTGTGATGGGACAGTGTGGAGGGAGCTTCACTCTGTGTCTGACCCCAGGAGTGTGTGAAGGGACGGTGTGGAGGGAGTTTCACTCTGTTTCTGACCGCGGGAGAGTGTGATGGGACGGTGTGGAGGGAGTTTCACTCTGTGTCTGACCCCGGGAGAGTGTGAAGGGACGGTGTGGAGGGAGTTTCACTCTGTTTCTGACCCAGGGAGAGTGTGATGGGACGGTGTGGAGGAAGTTTCACTCTGTGTCTGACCCCGGGAGAGTGTGATGGGACGGTGCGGAGGGAGTTTCACTCTGTGACTGATCCTGTGAGTGTGTGATGGGACGGTGCGGAGGGAGTTTCACTCTGTGACTGATCCTGTGAGTGTGTGATGGGACGGTGTGTAGGGAGTTTCACTCTGTGACTGATCCTGCGAGTGTGTGAAGGGACTGTGCGGAGGGAGTTTCACTCTGTGACTGATCCTGCGAGTGTGTGACGGGACGCTGTGGAGGGAGTTTCCCTCTGTGACTGACCCCGTGAGTGTGTGATGGGATGGTGTGGAGGGAGTTTCACTCTGTGTCTGACCCCGGGAGTGTGTTAATGGACGGTGTGGAGGGAGTTTCACTCTGTGACTGACCCCGGGAGTGTGTGATGGGACGGTGTGGAGGGAGTTTCACTCTGTGACTGACCCTGGGAATGTGTGATGGGACAGTGTGGAGGGAGTTTCACTCTGTGTCTGACCCCGGGAGTGTGTTAATGGACGGTGTGGAGGGAGTTTCACTCTGTGACTGACCCCGGGAGTGTGTGAAGGGACGGTGTGGATGGAGTTTCACTCTGTGACTGACCCCGGGAGTGTGTGATGGGACGGTGTGGAGGGAGTTTCACTCTGTGACTGACCCTGGGAATGTGTGATTGGACAGTGTGGAGGGAGCTTCACTCTGTGACTGACCCCGTGTGTGTTGATGGGACGGTGTGGAGGGAGTTTTACTCTGTGACTGACCCCGTGAGTGTGTGAAGGGACGGTGTGGAGGGAGTTTCACTCTGTGTTTGACCCTGGGAATGTGTGATGGGACAGTGTGGAGGGAGCTTCACTCTGTGACTGACCCCGCGAGTGTGTGATGGGACGGTGCGGAGGGAGTATCACTCTGTACTGATCCTGCGAGTGTGTGAAGCGACGGTGCGATGGGAGTTTCACTCTGTGACTGACCCCGGGAATGTGTGATGAGATAGTGTGGAGGGAGCTTCACTCTGTGACTGACCCCGCGAGTGTGTGATGGGACAGTGTGGAGGGAGCTTCACTCTGTGTCTGACCCCAGGAGTGTGTGAAGGGACGGTGTGGAGGGAGTTTCACTCTGTTTCTGACCGCAGGAGAGTGTGATGGGACGGTGTGGAGGGAGTTTCACTCTGTGTCTGACCCCGGGAGAGTGTAATGGGACGGTGCGGAGGGAGTTTCACTCTGTGACTGATCCTGTGAGTGTGTGATGGGACGGTGCGGAGGGAGTTTCACTCTGTGACTGATCCTGAGAGTGTGTGATGGGACGGTGTGGAGGGAGTTTCACTCTGTGACTGATCCTGCGAGTGTGTGATGGGACGGTGCGGAGGGAGTTTCACTCTGTGACTGATCCTGTGAGTGTTTGTTGGGACGGTGTGGAGGGAGTTTCACTCTGTTTCAGACCCCGGGAGAGTGTGATGGGACGGTGTGGAGGGAGTTTCACTCTGTGTCTTACCCCGGGAGAGTGCAATGGGACGGTGCGGAGGGAGTTTCACTCTGTGACTGATCCTGCGAGTGTGTGATGGGACGGTGCGGAGGGAGTTTCACTCTGTACTGATCCTGCGAGTGTGTGAAGGGACGGTGCGATGGGAGTTTCACTCTGTGACTGACCCCGGTAATGTGTGATGGGATAGTGTGGAGGGAGCTTCACTCTGTGACTGACCCCGCGAGTGTGTGATGGGACAGTGTGGAGGGAGCTTCACTCTGTGTCTGACCCCAGGAGTGTGTGAAGGGACGGTGTGGATGGAGTTTCAATCTGTTTCTGACCCCGGGAGAGTGTGATGGGACGGTGTGGAGGGAGTTTCACACTGTGTCTGACCCCGGGAGAGTGTAATGGGACGGTGCGGAGGGAGTTTCACTCTGTGACTGATCCTGTGAGTGTGTGATGGAACGGTGCGGAGGGAGTTTCACTCTGTGACTGATCCTGCGTGTGTGTGATGGGACGGTGCGGAGGGAGTTTCACTCTGTGACTGATTCTGCGAGTGTGTGAAGGGACGGTGCGGAGGGAGTTTCACTCTGTGACTGATCCTGCGAGTGTGTGATGGGACGGTGCGGAGGGAGTTTCACTCTGTGACTGACCCCGGGATTGTGTGATGGGACGGTGTGGAGGGAGTTTCACTCTGTGACTGATCCTGCGAGTGTGTGAAGGGACGGTGCGGAGGGAGTTTCACTCTGTGACTGACCCCGGGAGTGTGTGATTGGACGGTGTGGAGGCAGTTTCACTCTGTGACTGACCCTGGGAATGTGTGATGGGACAGTGTGGATGGATTTTCACTCTGTGACTGATCCTGCGAGTGTGTGAAGGGATGGCTCGAAGGGAGTTTCACTCTGTGACTGACCCCACGAGTGTGTAAAGGGACGGTGTGGAGGGAGCTTCACTCTGTGACCCCGTGAGTGTGTGATGGCACGGTCCGGAGGGAGTTTCACTCTGTGAATGATCGTGCGAGTGTGTAAAGAGACGTTGCGGAGAGAGTTTCACTCTGTGACTGATCCTGTGAGTGTGTGAAGGAACGGTGCGAAGAAAGTTTCACTCTGTGTCTGACCCCGGGAGTGTGTGATGGGACGGTGTGGAGGAAGTTTCACTCTGTGACTGACCCCGGGAGTGTGTGATGGGAAGGTGCGGAGGAAGCTTCACTCTGTGTCTGACCCCGGGAGTGTGTGATGGGACGGTCCGGAGGGAGTTTCACTCTGTGACTGATCCTGCGAGTGTGTGAAGGGACGGTGCGAAGGTGGTTTCACTCTGTGACTGACCCCGTGAGTGTGTGAAGGGACGGTGTGGAGGGAGTTTCACTCTGTGACTGATGCTGCGAGTGTGTGAAGGGACGGTGTGGAGGGAGTTTCACTCTGTGACTGACCCCACGAGTGTGTGATGGGACAGTGTGGAGGGAGCTTCACTCTGTGTCTGACCCCAGGAGTGTGTGAAGGGAAGTTGTGGAGGGAGTTTCACTCTGTGTCTGACCCCGGGATAGTGTGATGGGACAGTGTGGACGGAGCTTCACTCTGTGACTGACCACGCGAGTGTGTGATGGGACGGTGCGGAGGGAGTTTCACTCTGTACTGATCCTGCGAGTGTGTGAAGGGACGGTGCGATGGGAGTTTCACTCTGTGACTGACCCCGGGAATGTGTGATGGGATAGTGAAGAGGGAACTTCACTCAGTGACTGACCCCGCGAGTGTGTGATGGGACATTGTGGAGGGAGCTTCACTCTGTGTCTGACCCCAGGAGTGTGTGAAGGGACGGTGTGGAGGGAGTTTCACTCTGTGTCTGACCCCGGGAGCGTGTGAAGGGACGGTGTGGAGGGAGTTTCACTCTGTTTCTGACCCCGGGAGAGTGTGATGGGACGGTGTGGAGGAAGTTTCACTCTGTGTCTGACCCCGGGAGAGTGTGATGGGACGGTGCGGAGGGAGTTTCACTCTGTGACTGATCCTGTGAGTGTGTGATGGGACGGTGCGGAGGGAGTTTCACTCTGTGACTGATCCTGTGAGTGTGTGATGGGACGGTGTGGAGGGAGTTTCACTCTGTGACTGATCATGCGAGTCTGTGAAGGGACGGTGCGGAGGGAATTTCACTCTGTGACTGATCCTGCGAGTGTGTGACGGGACGCTGTGGAGGGAGTTTCACTCTGTGACTGACCCCGTGAGTGTGTGATGGGATGGTGTGGAGGGAGTTTCACTCTGTGTCTGACCCCGGGAGTGTGTTAATGGACGGTGTGGAGGGAGTTTCACTCTGTGTCTGACCCCGGGAGTGTGTGAAGGGACGGTGTGGATGGAGTTTCACTCTGTGACTGACCCCGGGAGTGTGTGATGGGACGGTGTGGAGGGAGTTTCACTCTGTGACTGACCCTGGGAATGTGTGATGGGACAGTGTGGAGGGAGCTTCACTCTGTGACTGACCCCGTGTGTGTTGATGGGACGGTGTGGAGGGAGTTTCACTCTGTGACTGACCCCGTGAGTGTGTGAAGGGATGGTGTGGAGGGAGTTTCACTCTGTGTCTGACCCTGGGAATGTGTGATGGGACAGTGTGGAGGGAGCTTCACTCTGTGACTGACCCCGCGAGTGTGTGATGGGTCGGTGCGGAGGGAGTTTCACTCTGTACTGATCCTGCGAGTGTGTGAAGGGACGGTGCGATGGGAGTTTCACTCTGTGACAGACCCCGGAAATGTGTGATGGGATAGTGTGGAGGGAGCTTCACTCTGTGACTGACCCCGCGAGTGTGTGATGGGACAGTGTGGAGGGAGCTTCACTCTGTGTCTGACCCCAGGAGTGTGTGAAGGGACGGTGTGGAGGGAGTTTCACTCTGTTTCTGACCGCGGGAGAGTGTGATGGGACGGTGTGGAGGGAGTTTCACTCTGTGTCTGACCCCGGGAGAGTGTAATGGGACGGTGCGGAGGGAGTTTCACTCTGTGACTGATCCTGTGAGTGTGTTATGGGACGGTGCGGAGGGAGTTTCACTCTGTGACTGATCCTGCGAGTGTGTGATGGGACGGTGTGGAGGGAGTTTCACTCTGTGACTGATCCTGCGAGTGTGTGATGGGACGGTGCGGAGGGAGTTTCACTCTGTGACTGATCCTGTGAGTGTTTGATGGGACGGTTTGGAGGGAGTTTCACTCTGTTTCTGACCCCTGGAGAGTGTGATGGGACGGTGTGGAGGGAGTTTCACTCTGTGTCTGACCCCGGGAGAGTGTAATGGGACGGTGCGGAGGGAGTTTCACTCTGTGACTGATCCTGCGAGTGTGTGATGGGACGGTGCGGAGGGAGTTTCACTCTGTGACTGATTCTGCGAGTGTGTGAAGGGACGGAGCGGAGGGAGCTTCACTCTGTGACTGATCCTGCGAGTGTGTGATGGGACGGTGCGGAGGGAGTTTCAATCTGTTTCTGATCCTGCGAGTGTGTGATGGGACGGTGCGGAGGGAGTTTCACTCTGTGACTGATCCTGCGAGTGTGTGATGGGACGGTGTAGAGGGTGTTTCACTCTGTGACTGATCCTGCGGTGCGTGATGGGACGGTGTGGAAGGAGTTTCACTCTGTGACTGATCCTGCGAGTGTGTGAAGGAATGGTGCGAAGGGAGTTTCACTCTGTGACTGACCCCACGAGTGTGTGAAGGGACGGTGTGGAGGGAGCTTCACTCTGTGACCCCGGGAGTGTGTGATGGCACGGTCCGGAGGGAGTTTCACTCTGTGACTGATCGTGCGAGTGTGTGAAGGAACGGTGTGGAGGGAGCTTCACTCTGTGACTCACCCCGCGGATGTGTGATGGGACAGTGTGGAGGGAGCTTCACTCTGTGTCTGACCCCAGGAGTGTGTGAAGGGACAGTGTGGAGGGAGTTTCACTCTGTTTCTGACCCCGGGAGAGTGTGATGGGACGGTGTGAAGGGAGCTTCACTCTGCGTCTGACCCCAGGAGTGTGTGAAGGGACGTTGTGGAGGGAGTTTCACTCTGTGTCTGACCCCGGGAGTGTGTGAAGGGACGGAGTGGACGGAGTTTCACTCTGTGTCTGACCCCAGCAGTGTGTGATGGGACGGTGCGGAGGGAGTTTCACTCTGTGTCTGACCCTGGGAGAGTGTGATGAGACGGTGTTTAGGGAGCTTCACTCTGTGTCTGACCCCAGGAGTGTGTGAAGGGACGGTGTGGAGGGAGTTTCACTCTGTGACTGACCCCGTAGGTGTGTGATGGGACGGTGTGGAGGGAGTTTCACTCTGTGACTGATCCTGCGAGTGTGTGAAGATATGGTGCGATGGGAGTTTCACTCTGTGACTGACCCCGGGAGTGTGTGAAGGGACGGTGCGGAGGGAGTTTCACTCTGTGACTGATCCTGCGAGTGTGTGAAGGGACGGTGCGAAGGGAGTTTCACTCTGTGACTGATCCTGCGAGTGTGTGAAGGGACGGTGCGGATGGAGTTTCACTCTGTGACTGATCCTGCGAGTGTGTGAAGGGACGGTGCGATGGGAGTTTCACTCTGTGACTGACCCCGGGAGTGTGTGATTGGACGGTGTGGAGGGAGTTTCACTCTGTGACTGATCCTGCGAGTGTGTGAAGGAACAGTGCGGAGGGAGTTTCACTCTGTGACTGACCCCGGGAGTGTGTGATGGGACGGTGTGGAGGGAGTTTCACTCTGTGACTGACCCTGGGAATGTGTGATGGGACAGTGTGGAAGGAGCTTCACTCTGTGTCTGAACCCGTGAGTGTGTGATGGGACGGTGTGGAGAGATTTTCACTCTGTGACTGATCCTGCGAGTGAGTGAAGGGATGGTGCGAAGGGAGTTTCACTCTGTGACTGACCCCACGATTGTGTGAAGGGACGGTGTGGAGGGAGCTTCACTCTGTGACCCCGGGTGTGTGTGATGGCACGGTCCGGAGGGTGTTTCACTCTGTGACTGATCGTGCGAGTGTGTAAAGAGACGTTGCGGAGAGAGTTTCACTCTGTGACTGATCCTGTGAGTGTGTGAAGGAACGGTGCGAAGAAAGTTTCACTCTGTGTCTGACCCCGGGACTGTGTGATGGGACGGTGTGGAGGTAGTTTCACTCTGTGACTGACCCCGGGAGTGTGTGATGGGAAGGTGCGGAGGAAGCTTCACTCTGTGTCTGACCCCGGGAGTGTGTGATGGGACGGTGTGGAGGGAGTTTCACTCTGTGACTGACCCCGTGAGTGTGTGAAGGGACGGTGTGGAGGGAGTTTCACTCTGTGACTGATCCTGCGAGTGTGTGATGGAATTGTGCGGAGGGAGTTGCACTCTGTGTCTGACCCCGGGAATGTGTGATGGGACAGTGTGGAGGGAGCTTCACTCTGTGACTGACCCCGCGAGTGTGTGATGGGACGGTGCGGAGGGAGTTTCAGTCTGTACTGATCCTGCGAGTGTGTGAAGGGACGGTGCGATGGGAGTTTCACTCTGTGACTGACCCCGGGAATGTCTGATGGTATAGTGTGGAGGGAGCTTTACTCTGTGACTGACCCCGCGAGTGTGTGATCGGACAGTGTGGAGGGAGTTTCACTCTGTTTCTGACCCCGGGAGAGTGTGATGGGACGGTGTGGAGGGAGTTTCACTCTGTGTCTTAACCCGGGAGAGTGTAATGGGACGATGCGGAGGGAGTTTCACTCTGTTTCTGACCCTAGGAGTGTGTGAAGTGACGGTGTGGAGGGAGTTTCACTCTGTTTCTGACCCCGGGAGAGTGTGATGGGACGGTGTGGAGGGAGTTTCACTCTGTGTCTGACCCCGGGAGAGTGTGATGGGACGGTGCGGAGGGAGTTTCACTCTGTGACTGATCCTGTGAGTGTGTGATGGGACGGTGCGGAGGGAGTTTCACTCTGTGACTGATCCTGCGAGTGTGTGATGGGACGGTGCGGAGGGAGTTTCACTCTGTGACTGATTCTGCGAGTGTGTGAAGGGACGGTGCGGAGGGAGTTTCACTCTGTGACTGATTCTGCGAGTGTGTGAAGGGACGGTGCGGAGGGAGTTTCACTCTGTGACTGATTCTGCGAGTGTGTGAAGGGACGGTGCGGAGGGAGTTTCACTCTGTGACTGATCCTGCGAGTGTGTGATGGGACGGTGCAGAGGGAGTTTCACTCTGTGACTGATCCTGCGAGTGTGTGATGGGACGGTGCGGAGGGAGTTTCACTCTGTGACTGATCCTGCGAGTGTGTGATGGCACGGTGTGGAGGGAGTTTCACTCTGTGACTGATCCTGCGAGTGTGTGATGGGACGGTGTGGAGGGAGTTTCACTCTGTGACTGATCCTGCGAGTGTGTGATGGGACGGTGTGGAGGGAGTTTCACTCTGTGACTGATCCTGGGAGTGTGTGATGGGACGGTGCGGAGGGAGTTTCACTCTGTGACTGATCCTGCGAGTGTGTGATGGGACGGTGCGGAGGGAGTTTCACTCTGTGACTGATCCTGCGAGTGTGTGAAGGGACGGTGTGGAGGGACTTTCACTCTGTGACTGATCCTGCGAGTGTGTGATGGGACGGTGCGGAGGGAGTTTCACTCTGTGACTGATCCTGCGAGTGTGTGATGGGACGGTGTGGAGGGAGTTTCACTCTGTGACTGACCCCACGAGTGTGTGATGGGATAATGCAGAAAACATATGTGGAACATAGAACATTACAGGCCTGTACAGGCCTGTCAGCCCACAAGGTGGTGCTGACTAATATAAATCTACTGAACAATCGAACCCTTCCCTATCTCAGACCAGAACACTAATTTTCTTGTATCCATATGCCTGAGAGTCTTTTAAATGTCCATAGTACAGATCTCCTCTGGTGTTTGCTACTCTCACGGCAGGAAAAAGGTGCTGGCTGTTTCCTCTCATAATCTTGTATACCTGTACTACGTCACCTCTCTTCCTTCTTCATTCTAAAGGGTAAAGCCCTGGTTCACCATGCCTCATATGGCATGTTCTCCAATCCAGGCCAAATCCTGATGAGTCTCTTTCGCACCCTCCCTATAGCTTCCATATCCGTCCTTTAACAAGGTGACCAGATTGTGCACACCATTCCAAGTGTGGTCCTACCAGAGTTTCATAGAGCTGCAACATTACCTCTCGACTCTCGAACTAAATGCCCTGACTAATGAGGGCCAACACACCGTATGCCTTCTCAACCGCCTTGTCAGCTTGCGTGGCAATGTTGAGGGATTGGTGGGTTAAAGAATACTCGAGGCAAGGAACCCGCGTGGGCTGCTGGAGACCGCAGTCAAGGGACTCGCCCCAGGCTGCGGGCTGCTGGAGACTGTGGTCAAGGGACTCTCACCAGGCTGTGGGCTGCTGGAGACCGCAGTCAAGGGACTCCCACCAGGCTGCGGACTGCTGGAGACTGCGGTCAAGGGACTCAGTCCTGGCTGCTGGAGACTGGGTGAAGGGGAACCAGGTATTGGAACCGGGATGCGAAGAGGTGCAGAAGGATTTCCTAATCATGTCGTAAGTTCGGATCTGGAGCTCGGCTTGTCGGTCTTTCAGACTGGACTCTGTTTGGCTGCGGAAGGCAAATCCACGGACACAGTGACTCTGGTGGGGGGGTGGGGGGGGGGGATCTCTCTTTGCTTCTCTTTCTCTGACCGTAAGAGGCGCTTCAGGCAATTTCTGCCGATGGCGAATCCGTCTGCCATAAAGCAAATTCCATCTAAAATTGCCCTGTTTTTTATTATATGACAATAAAGGAATCTTTAATCTTGAACTGGGTGTTATTGTACAGCACGAGTTTCATGGGGCCTTCTATTAGGCCGTACCCTTAAAATCTGAGAACAAAACTTCCCATCCCTGCACTACGTCAGGGCTGAACAGGCCAGGATTTCTGGCATCACGACACCACTTTCCAGGAGGGATGGGATACGATGACTCTTGATGGTAAAAAGAAGGCATGTGACTCATTGTTCAGAGTGCACGAGCAATTGGTTTACTGGCGAGATGACATCAGAAATAATAACATAAGTAATCTGTCTATTAATATCCAAATCCAATTACGCGTGTGAGGATCAATGTTTAAACACATTTATTGATCAACACTTAGGCCCCAGAGAAACATTCAGATCAGTTTCAAGTCCAGGCCAATGACATCATCGGAGATACTAAATGAAAAGCAATGCACTCTTTGGGTCGGATTTATCCAATGGGTTTAACTGCAGAGATTGGGTCATCCAGCTGTTGGATGGGATTGGGCAGGAAGGTGCCGCCGTCCGGCATTCTGCCCAACTCCAAGTGGACATCCTGGGCTGGAGACAACAGTGAAGTCGGAAGACACTGGTATCTGGAGGTAAACACCACCTGCTGGAGGAACTCAGCAGGTTGGGCGGCATCCGTGGAGGGGAAAGAATGGTGGACGCTCCGGCTCGGAATCCTTCATTCACTCTGCTCAACCTGCTGAGTTCCTCCAGCCGTTTAGTTTATGACGTCATGGCCAGGTGACGTCTGACCAGTAGGGTTCGAGAGCACATGGAATGGCAGGGAGTTACCCAATGGGGGTTAATATGGGTTATCCAATGGGATGGCGCTTTCAATCCATCCTATTAGGAAACATCCTCAGTTCTCAAATGAGATTTACAGTAGGGTATCAATGTCCCAACAGGATGAAGTTCAGGCTGAGAATGGAATTTATATTTGGGGTTTGGTTATCTAATTGGATAGATTGCAGACTGTGAATTACCCAATCGGAATTATTAAAGGGGCTTTTACTCAATACAATGGAAATGTGGAGGTGTTTCCTAATGGGGTAGATTGTTAACTGTGAGATACGCAATGGGGTTTACAACAGGAGTTGATTTGCGCGATACGATAGATTTTTGGGGATTGAGTTACCCAATGGTATTTATAGTTAATAATCAACAGGTGAAGTAAGATCAGAGGGAAGAGAGAGAGACAGAGAGAGAGAGAGAGAGAGAGAGAGAGAGAGAGAGAGAAATAGGGGAGAGAGATAGAGAAGGGATAAAAAGAGAGAGGAGGGGAAATGAGAATGAGAGAAAGTGTGACTGTGTAAAAAAGGGAGATAGAGTGAGAGAAAGAGAATGAGAGTGAGAGAGAGAAGGGAGAATGGGAAAGAGAGAGTTAAGGGGAGAGAGAAAGGGAGAGAGGGGATAGAAAGGGAAAGAGAGAGAGAGGAGGGGAAAAGTGAGAGAGAGAAAGTGTGACTGTGAGCTAGAGAGGGAGAGAGAGTAAGAGAAAGAGAGCGAGAGCAAATTTGAGAGAGAGAGAGAGAGAGAGAGAGAGAGAGAGAGAAAGAGAGAGGGAGGGGAAGGAGGAATATCTGTGATGGGGTGCAGAGCCAGAGAAAATGATGGCATTAAATGAGTTGGTAGAGACAGGGGTAAAACTGTGCTGGCAGCACTTTATCTGTCTGGAAGAGGTGAACATGGATGGAGAACAGAGAAGAAAGGGAGAGCCCAAACTAAAAGCCACACTGAGCAGCAGAAGGAGTTGTCAGATACCCGAAATTTTAAAATTCTATGGGTTGGGCAGCAGCTGCAGAGAGAGGAAAGAGATCAACCTCAGAACTGGTCGGGGGATGAAATGAAAAGGTGGGGGGGTGGGGGGGATCTGAAACACAACAGTAAACAATTCACATTCCAGGCAGAACCTGCAGAGATAGGGTGACACGGTCAGCGCAACACCCGCTACGGTGCCAGCGACCCGGGTTCAAATCTGATACTGTCCTTAAGGAGTTCATACGTTCTCCTCGTGACCTGCGTGGGTTTCCTGCGGGTGCTCCAGTTCACTCCCAATTTTCAAAGACGTACGGAGTTAGTGGGTTAATTGGTCACATGGATGTATTCGAGCGGCGCGGGCTGGAAGAGCCTTTTATCCTGGCGTGTTTCTAGATTTTTTTTAAAAAATAAAGGATTGGTAATGCCCAGGTCCAACACTCAACAACAGGGGCACTACTTTAAAGCTACTCCTCCACCCCTCCGCTCCGCAACACTCCTCAAATCCCCATCATTGCATGCGTTTTGGTCACCTAATGGCAAGAAACATATCAATATGATAGAAAGAGTGCAGAAAAAATTTATAAGGATGTTGCCCGGACTTCAGGAACTGAGTTACAGGGAAAGGCTAAACAGGTTAGGACTTCATTCCCTGGAGCGTAGAAGAATGAGGGGAGATTTTATAGTGGTATTTAAAACTATGAGGGGCGTAGACAGAGTAAATGTAGATAGGCTTTTCCCACTGAGGGTGGATGAACTACAAAGCAGAGGTCATGGGTTAAGGGTGAAAGGGGAAAAGTTAAGGTGGAACTTCTTCACACAGAGGAGCAGTGGGGTGTGAAACGTGCTACAAGCTGAGGTGGTGAATATGGGCTCAATTTTAATATTTAATAAGAATTTGGACAGGCACATGGATGGGTAGGGTATGGAGGGCTATGATCAGGGTGCAGGTCAGTGGGACTAGGGAGAATAATTGTTCGGCATGGACTAGAAGGGCTGAAGGGCCTGTTTCTGTGCTGTATTGGTTCAATCTCACCCTTCCCCCCCTCACAGCCATTAACCCTCTATTTTTCTTCCATCCACGTACTTTTGAATGTCCCTCTTGAACCTGCCTCCACCTCCACCTCCGGCAAAACCATTCCAGGCCCCCACCACTCATTGTGTTAAACTAAAACGTACCTCTGACATCCCCCTTAAACTTTCCTCACCTTAAACAGATGTCTTCTAGTATTTTCTATGGTCACCCTAGGGTAAAAGGTGCTGCCTTCCCACCCCGTCTCAACCTCCCATTCAGACACCGGTTCAGTATCTTCTCCGAGTCCTTTTCCAGTTTAGTGATGTCCTTCCTAGAACACAATGACCTGGATGGCACACAATGCTCCAATCTCACTAACAACATGCACGGTTGCAGCCTGACATCCAAACCCCCGAACCAGTTTTCTGCAGGTGTACCATGGAGAGCATTCTGACTCTTTGCGTTGCTGTCTGGTACGGAGGTGCCAACGGTCAGGACAAGAAAAAGCTCCCAAGGGTTGTGAACTTGGCCTGCGACATCGCGGACACCAATCTCCCCCCAGGCATGGTTGGCGTGGCAGTCAGAGCAACGCCGTTACAGCCCCAGAGACCAGGTCCGGGGTTTGAATTCCACGCTGTCTGTAAGGAGTGTGTACGTTCTCCCTGTGTCGGTGTTGGTTTTCCCCGGGGGCTCCGGTTTGCTCCCACCATTCAAAGAAAATGAACCAGAGCTTGTAGGTGAGAACCTTGCTGGCCTGGATCCAGGTATAGGAATGGATGGAAGGGAGAGATGGCTCAACCTTTATGGCCCAGGACCACGGGGAAGGAGTCACAGGGGATGAGTCATCAGTGGGCGGGCCACTTCCATATATACAGTAGTCAACAATAACTATATACAATGGAAGAAACACATCACCGCAACAGGCTTGTGGGCTGAAAGGGCCTTTTACCCTGCTGGAGGTCTAAATTTAAATTTAAAAAAAATTAAGGACATCTACAGTACAAGAGACAGCGTCATGAAGTTCAAATTTAACCTTCAGCGTGGTAAACAGACCCTTCTGGCCCATGGGTCCGTGCTGCTCATTTAACCTACAACCCCCGCACATTTTTGAATGGAGGGAGGAAACCAGAGCGCTCGGGGAAAATCCAGACATGGGGTGAACGTACCTGCCCCTTACGGACAGCGCCGGATTCGAACCCGGGTCGCTGGCGCTGTAACGGCATCGCGCTAACCGCTAGGCCAACCGTGCTGCCTAAGAGAGCATGGACCACCAGCACCCCCCCCCCCCCACCCCACTCAGGCCGTGCTTTCTTGACTCTGCCACCATCGGGAAGGAGGTACAGGAGCCTGGAGACAAGCACCCAGCGACTTCTTCGCCATCCGCCATCGGATTTCTGAACGGACAAGCAGACACGGCCTTGCACCTTTGTCACAAGCGCGGTACCTCAAAGTGAGATTACTCCAGCCTCTTGCATTGTGGTTTACTCTTAATCTCTAGATAAAACATATGGTCAGGCTACTGCTCTTTTGAGGGCTTTCCAAGTCTTAACGCAATCTGCTGTATCACATAGAATCAATATCAACTTCTCTGACTTCCAGTAACCCCCTCCCCCCCACCCCCACCCCGTTCTCTTTGTTTTCTCTCCCTCTCCCCTTGTGTTCTCACATCTCTCTGATACTCCCCCCCACCTTCCCTTTCCCCTGACCATCTCCAACTCCCCACCCTTGACCTGTGAGACCCTCATTCATAGCCACCTGCCCCCTCCCCCGTCGCCACTCAGCTGCTTCTTCCCACTCCCTCCTGTTCCCACCTTTGAGACGTTTGGCATTCCTAGAGATAGGCTCAGGTCCAAAACGTCGACTGTCTATTTCTCTCCAGGGATGCTGCCTGACCTGCTCAGTTCCTCCAGCCCTATCTTGTCCTCCAGTCCAGAGCAGTCTCAACCTTCCCTTCCCACCCACATACCACCTTAAGCAATTCCTTACTAATCGCAGAGCACCGATGGCACAGGGATTAGTGGTATGTAAGTGGAAAGAAAAAGGTTGAAAACTACTACAACCCTTCCCTACTTCACACCCATGACCATCTATTTTTCTTGCATCCACGCACCTGTCTAAGACTCTTCTGTACCAGCCTCCACAACCAACCCAGGCACCCAGCACTCTCCGTGTAAAAAACATACCTACAACATTTTCCCTGGGGAGGAGTCACGTGATGGAGTAGTGGCCGGTCAGGGAATTCCAGCCCTCTCCCGAAAAGTAAAAAAAAAACACACAAAGCACAAAGGTTCAAGATTAAAATTTCTAATAAAGTAAAAATAAAGGTGAGAAGAAAATGGCAGCGAAGAGAGAAAAGTCAAAAACAACGGGAAGAAAAGAGGAAGAAAGAATGTCGGAAGAAGAAGGTGAAGGCCTTACCTGTCCGAGGAGTCCCGTCGCGGAGAGAGAAGCCCGCTCCCTCAGGTCAGTGGAAGTCCCGGGCTTGGGACTACAAAAATGGCTCACGGAGCCGAGTAAAACTGCGCAACCGCGCATGCGCATGAAAAATAAAACATTTTCCCTGAATGTTCCTCCCCTCACCTTGCATAGGTGTCCTCTGGTGTTTGCTACTGCTGCCTTGAAGGAAAAGGTGCTGGCTGTCTGCCCTATCTAAGACCCTTGTGAACCTCTATTGTCACCTTTCATCCTTCTACGCTCCAAAGAGAAAAGTCCCAGCTCTGCTAACCTTCCCTCATAAGAAACGACCACCAATCCAGGCCACATCCTGGTCAATCTCCTCTGCACCCTCTCTAAAGCTTCCACATCCTTCCAGTAATGAGGCAGCCAGAACTGAACGCAATATTCCAAGTGTGGTCTAACCAGAGTTTGCAACGTGACTTCCATATCTAAGGAAGGATGTACCAGCATTGGAGAGGGTCCAGAGGAGGTTGATGAGGATGATCCGTGGAGTGAAAAGGTTTAATGCTTGAGGATTGTTTGATAACTCTGGACCTGTTTGAAAGAACAAGGGGGAGCGCAATAAAATCTATTGAATACTGAAAGGCCTGGGCAGAGTGGAAGACTCCTATAGTGGGAAGTCTGGAACCACTGACTATAAAAATAGAGATGAGGTGGAATCTCTTAACCCAGAGGGTGGAGAATCTGTGGGACTCGTTGCCACGGACAACGATGGAGACCAAGTCATTAAGGCAGAGGTAGATAGGTTCTTGATAAGGAAGGTAATCAAAGGTGATAGGATGAAGGCAGGAGAATGAGGTTGAAAAGGATAGTAAATCAGCCTTAATGGAATGGTGGGGCAGACTCAATGGGCTGAATGGCCTACTTCTGTTCCAATGACATGACCTTGTCTGCAGACAGCTTGTCTACCTCCTTTGAAGCATAGCTAAGGTGTAAATGTTACTAAAGAAATCTAAGACCTTTCCTTTCAGGAATAGAGTGAGAGAGAGAGAAAGAGGGAGGGAGGGGGGTGAGAGAGAGAGAGAGAGAGAGGGATAACAAGAGATAGAGAGGAAGGGGGAAAAGAAGGAGAGAGTGTGGGTGGGGTGTCAGAAAGAGGGACTCAGGGAAAGGAAGAGTGAGGGAGAGAGTGGTAAAGAGAATGAGAGAGTGAGTGAGAAAGATGGGGACAGGGAATGGGAGGGAGGGAGAAAAGGAGTGAAAGAAAGAGAAGAGGGGAAGAGAGACAAATGGGGAGAGTGAGGTGGAGAGAGAAAGATATGAGAGAGAGAAAAAAGAGACAAGACAGAAAGAGGGAAAGAGAAAAAAAGGAAGTGTGAGAGAGAGGGAGGGAGAGAGGGGGAAGAGTAGGAGAAAGAGGACAGTTGGAAAGAGACTGAGATTGTGAGAGAGAGGGTAAGAGGCAGAGTAACAGAGAAAAAGAGAGGGAGGGGGAGAAAGAGAGAGAGGGGGAGAGTTACAGAGTGAGAAAGGGGGATGGGGGAGGGAGCGAGGGGTGGAGTGGACAGTATTTCTGGCAATGCACATCAGACGGTGGACAGGAGTGTCCTTTGGGGCCATTACTCAGTGTGATGTCAGCACAGAGCTTGTGTTTACGATGTGGCCCTCTGACTCAGGCCCATTACGAACATCACTCTATCCTTCAGTGGTGACCGAGCTGATATCAGTCACCCGCTCTGTCTTGCAGGCAGACACATCCCGAATAAATCGGCTGCCAAGACTCCCCACTCCCCACACAAAACACAGCAACATCTTTATGCAAAAATCAACATAGCAGGTGCACGATGGGGGACAAAACATAATCAAAGCTGAGACCTGTTAGGGTCCACCAGAAACTTGACCAAATCTTGGGAGAGGAACGTAGTTGACCACTCAACGAGGAGGAGCAGAGAGATGCAGAGCTTGGCAGGGAGGAGCCATTCAGAACTAATCATTACAAAACTTGAGGAAAAATGGGAGGTGGGCGTTACCGTGAGGGGCTTACCGTGAGGGGCGTTACCGTGAGGGGCGTTATCGTGAGGGGAGTTACCGTGAGGGGGGTTTCCGTGAGGGGCGTTACCGTGAGGGGCGTTACCGTGAGAGGCGTTACCGTGAGGGGCGTTACCGTGAGGGGCGTTACCGTGAGGGGGGTTTCCGTGAGGGGCGTTACCGTGAGGGGCGTTAACGTGAGGGGCGTTACCTTGAGGGGCGTTACCGTGAGGGGGATTACCGTGAGGGGCGTTACCGTGACGGGGGTTACTGTAAGGGGGGTTACCGTGAAGGGCGTTACCGTGAGGGGGGTTACCGTGAGGGGCGTTACCGTGAGGGGCGTTACCGTGAGGGGCGTTACCGTGAGGGGCGTTACCATGAGGGGGGTTACTGTGAGGGGCGTTACCGTGAGGGGCGTTACTGTGAGGGGCGTTACGGTGAGGGGCGTTACTGTGAGGGGCGTTACTGTGAGGGGCGTTACTGTGAGGGGGGTGTTGTTGTTTGGATCGACCCCATTGTAGTTTTGACCGCCTCAGCCATTCTCCGCATGGTATGTGTTTTGAAAATGTTTGAGGGCTTTAGCCGAGAGTGTTACAGGAGCAGGGAATGAATTCCCATGACACTAGTAGTGGCTGTTTTCAGGGGTTTGGTGCTCTGTGCTCTCGATTGAACTTGGGATCTTCTGGAGGTATTTCAATTACAGTTGCCATCATTGCCATAAGCCCAGCAAACTCAGGTAGGGAGGTTTAGAGGGGTGCATAGTCTTCCCTTGTCCCTAGAAGTGAGTGTGGTGGTGGTCGAGGGAACCCATGTGTCTGGGTCAGTGACCACTGACCTTTGTTTAATAATGTTTCAGCAAGCAGGAACTGAACGCAGAATCCTCATAATTCATTGAACCATGGAACGGGCCCCTTCAACCCTTGAAGTCTGTGCAAAACCACCTTTTCTGTCTTGTGCCACTGATCTGTACCCAGTCCATAGCCCTCCATATCCCTCCCATCCATGTACCTGTCCAAATTCTTCTTAAATGTTAAAAACTGAGCCCTCATTCACCACTTCAGCTGGCAGCTCGTTCCACACTCCTACCACTCTCTGTGTGAAGAGTTTCCCCCTCATGTTCCCCCTAAACCTTTCCCCTTTCACTCTTAACCCATGTCCTCTGGCTTGAATCTCACCTGCCCTCAGTGGAAAAAGCCGATCTACATTTACTCAGTCTGTTCCTCTCATAATTTTAAATACCTCTATCAAATCTCCCCTCATTCTTCTACTCTCCAGGGAATAAAGTCCTAACCTGTTTAACCTTTCCCTGTAACTCCATTCCTGAAGTCCAGGAGACATCCTAGTAAATCTTCTCTGCACTTTCTGTCTTATTGATATCTTTTCTGTAGTTAGGTGACCAGAACTGCACACAATCCTCCAAATTTGGCCTATCCAATGACTTATACAACTTTACCATAACATCCCAACTCCTATATTCAAAGTAATGCCATTACAAATATAATTTGAAAGCACCTACACCGGTGGTTCTCAATTTTTTATACACTCACATACCACCTTAAGTAATCCCTTCTGAACCACAGAGCACCCCTTGTATCCTATGCCATAGGTGCACTGTGGTTTGTAAGGGATTATTTAAGGTGGTACGTGAGTTGGACAAAAAGATTTGAGAACCACTGACCTACACCAACAGAAACTGATTTTGTTCCCCAAATATCTCATCAACAATAATTTTCCCTCTTGTAAGTAGAACCTTTCCTTCTCTCTGCAGGAGGTTGAGCTCGGGCTGGACTGGACTCTAAGGGGGTGGTGGGAGAACTGGAGGTGAATCCATGCACACTCGGTGGCTCTGGGTGGGGGTGGGGGGGATCTCTCCTTTGCTTCTCTCTCTCTGACTATAAGAGGCACCGGGCAATTTCTGCTGATGGCGAACCTTTGCTTGCCTTAAGGTGGACAACAGGAAATTTTGTACAACATTACGTTTTTCTGTTTTATGACATGACAATAAAAGAATTTTGGATCTTGAATCAGTCTTTTCCCCCCAGTGACTTCCAAGTCCTGTGTCATAACATCAGATTAGATGCAGTCACTCCTGTCCCATCACAAACCTCCAGGTTGAGTCAGTGATGAAGAAGGCGAATGCAGTGTTGGTGTTCATATCTAGAGGAACAGGATACAAGAGCAGGGATGTGGTGTTGAGGCTTTATAAGGCACTGGTGAGGCCTCACCAGTGTACGGGAACAGTTTGGGGCTCCTTATTGAAGAAAGGATGTGTTAACAGTGGAGAGGGTCAGAGAAGATCAACAAGAAAGATTCCTGGACTGAAGGGATGAGCATATGAGGAATGTTTGGCCCTTGGACTGTACTCCTCGGAGCTCAGAAGAATGAGGGGGGACCTCATAGTGGCATTTCCAATGTTGAAAGGCCTGGACAGAGTAGATGTGGCAAATTTGTTTCCCATGGTAGGGGAGGCTAGGACAAGAGGGCATGCCTTCAGGATTGAAAGGCGCCCATTTAAAACAGAAATGCGGAGAGATTTCTTCAGTCAAAGAGCGGTGAACCTCTGGAATTTGCTACAGAGGGTGGCTGTGGAGGCCAGGTCGTTGGGTGTATTTAAGGCAGAGATCGATACTATCTGAACAGTCAGGGTATCAAAGGTTATGGGGAGAAGGTAGGGGAGTGGAGTGGGGTGGATCAGCTCATGATGGAATGAAGGAGCATTCTCAATGAGCTGAAGGGCTGACCTGCTCCTGTATCTTATGGTCTTATGGATGGGTCAGGTTAGTCAAGGAGCACAAATCCCTCTAACCCAGTGGTTCTCAACCTTCCCTTCCCACTCACATCCCACTTTAAGTAATCTCTCTGCCATTGGTGCTCTGTGATTAGTAAGGGATTGCTTAAGGTGGGTTTTGAGTGGGAAGGGAAGGTTGAAAATCACTGCCCTAGACTCAGTTGTTACTGAAATATTTTGCTTGAGAAAAATGGTCATTGGCCCAGTTTGGAGTTCTGAAACCATGCACATAACGAGTCAATTAGGTACAATTAAAAACAGTGGTCTTCAAACTTTTTCCTTTCACCCACATCCCACCTTAAGTAATCCCTTACTAATCACTGATGGCTTAAGGGATTACTTAAAGTGGTTTGTGAGTGGAAAGAAAAAGGTTGAGAACCACTGGATTAGATTGTTGTGGAGTTGGTTTAGAAAGGTCAGCACAACATTGTGGGCTGAAGGGGCTGTACTGTACTGTAGAACACTACAGCATAGAAATAGACCATTTGACCCTTCTAGTTTGTTCTGAAGAATTATTCCGTACAGTCCCACTGACCTGCAGCCGATCCACATCCCTCTAGAATTCTCCCATCCATGTACCTGCCAAATTGTTCTTATGTTAATATTCACCACTTCAGCTGGCAGCTCGTTCCACACTCCCACCACTTTCCTCCTCATGTTCCCCCTAAACCTTTCCCCTTTCACCCTTAATCCATGTCCTCTGCTTTGTACCCTCAATGGGAAAAGCCTATCTACATTTACTCTGTCTATCCGTCTCCTAATACCTGTATACCTCTATCTTGTTCTCAGATCATTTCCATTTGTACGTGTTCCTGATTGCAGGAAAGACGTGGACATTTGGTCTTAAGATTGGAAGACACAGGAGCAGAAATTGGCTATTCTCAAGTGTGTTACATTGCTCTTGATCAGTCAAACCAAGACAGGACTTGTATAGTAAATATCAGGGCTCTGAAGACCTCTGTAGAACAGAGAGACTTGGAGGAACAGGTACATGGTTTCCTGAAGGAGACAACTTGGGTTGCTAAGGGTGGGGTGAAGAAGACATTTGGTCTGCTGCCCTTCAATGGGTGGAATATTGGGTACTATGTGTGAGACCTCTTGATGGAGCTGTATAAGGTGCTGGTAGACCACACTTGGAGTACAATGTGTCATTTTAATTTAATTCCAATGCACTGCTCGATAATTGGCCGTTCCATGCTCCCAAATACCCCAATGAACCCCCCACCCCATAAATTTTCAAAGACCAGACATAGGAGTGGAAAATGACTATTCAGCCCATCGAGTTGGCTCCGCCATTTAATCATGAGCTGATCCGTTCTCCCACTCAGCCCCACTGCCTGGCCTTCTCTCCATGATCCCCAATGCCCTGGCTAATCAAGAACCTATCACTCTCTGCCTTAAATATACCCTCTATCTTCAAAGATGGGAGGAAAGCAGAGCCCCCGGAGAAAACCCACGCAGACACAGAGAGAACGTAAAAACTCCTTATAGATAGCAGTGGATTCGAAGCTGGGGTTCCTTGCCCTGTATTAGCATTGTGCTAACCATTACATTAACTGTATTGATCTGAGCGCTGGTCACCCAGCTAGAGGAAGCAGGTACGCAGGTTGGAGAGGATGCAGAGGAGATTCACCAGGATGTTACCAGCTATTGGGAGAGGAGGGAGAGCCTGGGTCTTTATTCTCTGGAGTGTAGGAGGCTGAGTGGCAATTTTTATTTAATTTAGTTTGGATTTGATTTTTAATTTCGAGACCCAGCATGGTAACAGTCCCTTCCAGCCCATGAGCCAAAATATACCCATGTGTCCAATTAACTTACTAACCCCGTACTTCCTTGGAATGTGGCAGGAAACTCATGCAGGTCATGGGGAGAACATACAAACTCCTTACAGGCACCGCCAAATTCAAACCCAGGTCGCTGGCTCTGTAACAGTGTCGCGCTAACTGATAAATTTATTTCAGATTTGCTGAATCTGCAGTGTGTGACAGTATATAGATATGTTTTTGGGAGATAAATTGGGAAATGTTTGTTAGAATAAGTCACATACAAACACTTTAAAACAGATCTTATTTAAAATACTGGAGCTCTGCTCATGCTAGACATATTAGCCCCAGAGCTTTTGCAAAAGCTTTGGAGAGTGCCAAAGAGGCTTCACTAATGGATTATTGTTTGCAAAATGGCAACAGATGAAAGAACTTGTCAGAGCCACAGACTGTCTATAGTGGAACTTGTTGTTCTAAGGGGGGCATGTGGTTTTGCAAGGAGAGAGAGTCGAACAGCTTTTCTCTCTGAGAGAGAGAGGGAAAGAGAATTCAGTTTAGCAGCAGCAGCTGGGAGTGGATTAGGACAAGCTGACAAGCTTGTGAAAAAACCCCATTTGGAAGATGGGTTGTGAGTGTTTAGTTCAGCCTAGTCAAACCCTTTGTAGTTCATGCAAAAGGAGATGACTGGCTGCCTAATGTTTCACTTGGAATAAGGGAAACAAAAAGGAACTCTGTGGTGACCTGAAAGAAAGAGATTATCATCTGCAGAACCCTGAGGGGCAAGTTTCTTCGGCAAGAATCTGAAGTGGCTGATTAAAAAGGAATCCGTTGTGGGTGTCCCGGGTACAACAAATCTCTCTCTGAAAACTGACAAGAACCTTCCTGAGCGGTAACCATTTACCTTTCAAGCACCAAAGCCTGGTGAAATTCATAAATGTTAAATTCTGTGCACATTATAAGAATTACCTACAACCAGTGAACTTGGAGGAATGAAAAGTGAGATTGGACTGTGAACCAAAGAACTTTTCTGAACTTACACACTCATTATATACACGTGCACTTAGAATTAGAAGGGGGTTAAGTTAGGTTAGTTAAGTTGATAGTGATAAGTTAAAGTGTGATTCTATTTTCATATTTAAAGATAATTAAAAGCAACTTTTGTTTAAGTAATCATTTGTGTTGGTGAATATCTATTGCTGCTGGGTTTTGGGGTCCTCTGGGCTTGTAATGTGTTTCTAATAGACTTGGATAGGGATAGACAGACAGACAGTACCATATTAGTAAAAACATGGGGAACCATGGATTAAGTGAATACTGAAATTCTTTTTCCCAGGGAGGGGAATTTGAAGCCAGAGGGCATCAGTTAGCATAACACCTTTACAGCACCAGGGATTGGGACCGGGGTTCGAATCCTGTGCTGTCTGTAAGGAGTTTGTATGTTCTCCCCGTGTCTGCGTGGGTTATTTCCTGGGGACTCTAATTTCCTCCCACCATTCAAAATGTACCGGTGGTTGTAGGTCAATTTGGTGCAAATTGGGTGGCACGGACTCATGGGTTGAAAGGCCTGTTACCATGCTGTATATCTAAAAAAAATAAAAATTTATAATGTCTAAGGTGAGAGGTTAGAGATTTAGGAAGGACCTGAGGGGCACCTTTTTCATCCTGGAATGAGCTGCCAGTGGCATCTGTAGAAATAGGTACAGTTTTGGTTCTATGGCACTGAGGAGTGGGGTAGAGCAGAGGGACATGGGAATACAGATACATAATTCCCTGAAAGCGGCGTCACAGATGGATAGGGTTGTAAAGAGATTTTTTGGCATATTGGCCTTCATAAATCAAAGTATTGAGTAAAGGAGTTGGGATGTTATGGTAAAGTTGTCTAAGACATTGGTGAGGACACATTTGGAGTATTGTGTGTAGTTTTGATCATCGAACTACAGGAAAGGTATCAGAATGTAGAGAAGACTTACTAAGATGTTTCCTGGACTTCAGGAACTGAGTTACAGGGAAAGGTTAAACAGGTTAGGACTTCATTCCCTGGAGCGTAGAAGAATGAGGGGAGATTTTATAGTGGTATTTAAAACGATGAGGGGGACAGACAGAGTAAATGCAGGTAGGCGTTTTCCACTGAGGGTGGGTGAGATACGAACCAGAGGATGTGGGTTAAGGGTGAAAGGGGAAAAGTTTAAGAGGAACTTCTTCACCCAGAGAGTGGTGGGGGTGGGGAATGAGCTTCCAGCTGAAGTGGTGAATGCGGGCTCAATTTTAGTATTTAAGAAGAATTTGGACAGGTAAATGGATGGTAAAAGTATGGAGGGATATGGACTAAGTGGAGGCCAGTGGGACTGGGCAGAATAATAGTGTGGCACAGACGAGAAGGGCCGACGAGCCTGCATTGTTCTCTGGTTCTCCGAAAGGACGTGGGCCAAATGCAGGCAGAGTTCATGGTTCCGATTTAATGTCAGAGTACATACCTGACATCACATACAATCCTTTTTCCTTCAGGTCAGGCAGAGTTCAGCAAACAAGCCTAACTCAGAATACCACCTTGGTTGGCATGGATGAGTTGGGACGAAGGGCCTGCTCCCTGCTGATCAACAGTTCAACAGTCAGAGGCCCGGAGGTTTGTCCACGAAACACCAGACTAATTGGCATTGCGCACGCGAAAATTCCTTTAACCAATTATTGAGAGTTGCAATCAACATGCACTTGTACCCAGTGCTTGCACTACATTGGTTTTAATAGCATCTGGCCCGGCCACTCCCAGAGGACCTGGCTTTTAATAACACTTAAAAGACTCATAAAGCAACATGCTTAAAGGGTTATATCATGAAATGTAGAGTACTCCCTGACTCCCTGCAACACAACCCGAAAAAAAGATGATCGATTTTCTTTATTTACAGCATGGTTGAAGCCAATTCTGGCCTTTGCAACCCGTGCCACCCATTTGCGTCCAATTGACCTAGAATCCCCGTTCGTCTTTGGAACGTGGGAGGCAATCAGAACGCCCAGTGGAAACCCACACAGGTCACGGGGAGAATGTACAAGCTCTTCGCCGATAGTGCCGGGATTTGAACCCCGGTCATAAGAGAATTGTGTTAAAGGCTACGCTATCCGTGCTGACCCTATGGAGCACTGTGCCTTGAAATGATCATTACTACTGGGTTGGAGCCATGTTCACTACTGTTAATATGTTATAGAGCCGTGTTCACCACTGTTAGTGTGTTATAGAGCTGTGTTCACCACTGTTAGTGTGTTATAGAGCCGTGTTCACCACTGTTAGTGTGTTATAGAGCCGTGTTCACCACTGTTAGTGTGTTATAGAGCCGTGTTCACCACTGTTAGTGTGTTATAGACTGTTCACCACTGTTAGTGTGTTATAGAGCTGTGTTCACCACTGTTAGTGTGTTATAGAGCCGTGTTCACCACTGTTAATATGTTATAGAGCCGTGTTCACCACTGTTAGTGTGTTAGAGACTGTTCACCACTGTTAGTGTGTTATAGAGCTGTGTTCACCACTGTTAGTGTGTTATAGAGCCGTGTTCACCACTGTTAGTGTGTTAGAGACTGTTCACCACTGTTAGTGTGTTATAGAGCCGTGTTCACCACTGTTAGTGTGTTATACTGTGTTCACCACTGTTAGTGTGTTATAGAGCCGTGTTCACCACTGTTAATATGTTATAGAGTTGTGTTCACCACTGTTAGTGTGTTATAGAGTCATGTTCTCCACTGTTAGTGTGTTATAGAGCTGTGTTCACCACTGTTAGTGTGTTATAGAGCCGTGTTCACCACTGTTAGTGTGTTAGAGACTGTTCACCACTGTTAGTGTGTTATAGAGCCGTGTTCACCACTGTTAGTGTGTTATACTGTGTTCATCACTGTTAGTGTGTTATAGAGCCGTGTTCACCACTGTTAGTGTGTTATAGAGCCGTGTTCACCACTGTTAGTGTGTTAGAGACTGTTCACCACTGTTAGTGTGTTATAGAGCCGTGTTCACCACTGTTAGTGTGTTATACTGTGTTCACCACTGTTAGTGTGTTATAGAGCCGTGTTCACCACTGTTAATATGTTATAGAGTTGTGTTCACCACTGTTAGTGTGTTATAGAGTCATGTTCTCAACTGTTAGTGTGTTATAGAGCTGTGTTCACCACTGTTAGTGTGTTATAGAGCCGTGTTCACCACTGTTAGTGTGTTAGAGACTGTTCACCACTGTTAGTGTGTTATACTGTGTTCACCACTGTTAGTGTGTTATAGAGCCGTGTTCACCACTGTTAATGTGTTATACTGTGTTCACCACTGTTAGTGTGTTATAGAGATACATATGTACAATGTTAATGCCCTATTCACTCACTACAATAGTCCTCCTCTTGGCCGAGTGTTCTGATTGTACGAGCTCCTGCCTCAATCCTATTACAACTGACCATATGAAATGGACAGGAGAATGTTGTGTGGTTGGAGTGTGCCCAACGGCAAGGATCTCCCAGTGACCGCCCACTTCAATTCCACACCCCATTCCCACACCAACATGTCTGTCTATAGCCCCATGCCCTGACAAACCGAAGCAACCCACAAACTGAAGGAACCACACCATATATTCCATCTCGCCTACACTCCATCCAGAAGGCATTAACATTAACTTCTCCAATATCCATTAACTTTTCCCCTGGGTCTCTCCCTTTCCAAATCCCTGTCTCCTTCTGTCCATCTCCCCATCCCATTCTCTCCTATCAGAGAGATACCCACTCCCATCACCTCAGGTTATTTTTCTCTTCCACCCTCCCACCCTCCTACCTCTGACCTGTGCTCCTCCCCCTGCTTCTTCCTCCCTCCTCCTCCTCACCCCAAACCTCGAAGGGCATGGACCAGAACCATTGGCCACCCTTTAGATGCTGCGTGACCTGCTGACATTCTCCAACATTCTTGTGTGTTGCATTGCAAGGTCAGTGTTGGTTCACTCTGGAAGCAAGGAGTCAGGCATGATTTCACCTCAGTCCTGAAAAAGGAGCTATTTTGTGCGGCATGGTTGACGTAGCAGGTAGTGAAACGCCGTGACGGTGCCAGTGATCGGGACCAGGTTTCGAATCCTACACTGTCTGTAAGGAGTTTGTACATTCTCCCTGTCTCTGTGTGAGATTTCCCTGGGGGCACTGGTTTCCTTCCACTGTTCGAAACGTACCAGGGGTTGTAGGTTAATTGGGTGGCACGGCCTCATGGGCTGAAATGGCCTGTTGCTGTGCTGTAAGTCTAAATTTAAATTTATCCGGAACAAGTCCCCCTGCATCGGTGCTGAAGGAGTGCCACAATCTCCGAGACAACAGCCCACCTCATTATCCAGAGAACACTCCCCTGTGTCAGAGCCAAGAGACTGTCAGAGGTAAAACATTTCAGGGATATTAGTCTGAAACTCTCCAGCTTTTCCCCATGGACCTAAAATATTCTAAGGTCGCTATTTTGATCAGAAACTCTTTCATTCAACATCAAGTCACATCTATTGTCAACTGATTGTACAAGTACAACCCAATGAAACAGCGTTCTCCGGTCCTCGGTGCAAAACATGAAGACATTACACACATACAGACAAACTACACATAGGCAGGACAAGTATTTCATCTATATAAATAAATAAATAGATTTTGTTTCATGAATATGAGGAGGTCGGGTGATCAGTGTGATCAGTTCCTTTGGTCGTTCAGCATTCTCTCTGCCAGTGGGAAGAAACTGTTCCCCAGCCTGGTAGGGCTGTCTCTGATCCTCCTGTATCTCTTCCCTGACGGGAACAGCTGAAAGATGCTGTGTGGAGGGTGGAAGGGATCCTCAATGATGTTGTGCACCCTCTTCAGACAATGATCCAGGTAGATCACTTCGATGGAGAGGGATGGAGACTGCACTGATCCTCTCTGTTAATCCTGTGGATTGACCTCTGATCCATTCTCTGCAGCAATAGTACCCCACTGTGAAGCAGCCGGCCAGGATGCCCTCGATAGAGCTCCTGTAGAAGGGTGACGTAATGATGGACGGTAGCCTTGCCCGCTTCAGTCTTCTGAGGAAGTGCAGTCACTGTTGCGCCTTCCTGAATACACGAGGAGATGTTGAGTGTCCATGAGAGGTCACTAGTTAAGTGAACTCCAAGGAACTTGGTGGTCTCCACTCTCTCCACTACAGAGTTATTGATGTGTAGTGGAGGGTGGTCATCCCTGCTCCTCCTGAAGTCCACGATCATCTCCTTTCACTTGTCCACGTTGAGACTCAGGTTGTTCCTCTCGCACCACGTCACGAGACTTTCCGCCTCTTCTCTATAGGGCAACTATAGAGACTATTGAGTCATCTACAAACTTGATGACACTGTTGGAGCTGGATCTGGTGATGCAGTCGTAGGATAAACAGGAGTGGGCTGAGCCCATAGCCCTGAGGTGCACCAATGCTCAGCGTGACAGTGCTGGACATTCTGCTATTGACCTGCACAGACCGTGGTCTTTCTATTAGAAAGTACAGGATCCAGTTACAAGGAGCGATGTTGGGTCCCAGCGAGGACAGTTTCCCTACCAGCCTCTGGGGAATGATTGTATTAAATGCCGTCAATGAACAGCAGCCTGGCACATGAGGCATCGTTCTCTGGGTGGTCAGGACAGAATAATGGGAAAAGGCTCTAGCATCATCTGTGGATCGGTTTCTTCAATACGTGAATTGAAACGGATCCAGCATCTTTGGGAGATGTGCTTTGATGCGTTCCATCACTAGTATTTTATAATGGTGGAGGTCAGTTATTGTCACTCTCTTGGGTACCGGGATGAACCCTGCGGGAACGATGGAGTGCCGCATTGTGGTGTTGAAGATGTGCGAATAACCTCATGGCTGTTGATAGAATCTTTCTGTAAAAATAAAGCAGGAGAAAACCAGCATGTCTCGCGTCGTCCATAAGAGGTGAAGATATATCACCGAGGTTTCAGGTCTTCTTCAAGGTCTGAAGGTCCAAGGTTATTCCAGTACCTGGCTGCTCATACCTTGACGCAGGGCTCAGGCCCGAAACATTGGTCTGCATCTTTGTACTGTGGTGTACTGTATGATCTATCTTAAAGATTTTTGTAATGAAAATTCCTTGCATTTGCCCTCCCAACAGCTGCATTCTCAAACTTACATCCACAGGATTCAATAGCCAAAGACGCCAACAGTGGGATTCATTCACCAGCGTCCGAAGATTACCGCTCAGATAGAGAAGCTACTGGTGAGGTAACCTTTCTTTATGGTATGATTTCATTACTACGGTCTCCTGGAGATCACTGGGCAAGATTTGAAATCCTTACTCCATTTGGAGTTCTGGACTTCTAGTCATCCTAACAGAAAGACGATGGTCTGTGCGGGTCGGTAGTAGAACGTCGAGCACCGTCACACTGAGCACTGGTGCACCTCAGGGCTATGGGCTCAGCCCACTCCTGTTCACGCTACTGGCCCACGACTGCATCACCAGATCCAGCTCCAACAGTGTCATCAAGTTTGTAGATGACACGACAGTCGTCGGCCTCATCAGCAACAACGACGAGTCGCCCTACAGAGAAGAGGCAGAAAATCTCGTGAGGTGGTGCGAGAGGAACAACCTGAGAAAAACAACATGGACAAGACGAAGGAGATGATCGTGGACCACCCTTCACGACACATTAATATCCAGGTAGTGGAGAAAGTGGAGAGCCCCAAGTTCCTCAGAGTTCACTGAAGAAGTGACATATCCTGGTTTACTCCGAGGACTGGAGAACGCTGCTTCATCAGGTTATACTTGTGCAATCAGATGACAATAAACTTGACTTGAGATGCCATGTCAAGATATAGCTGCAAGTCATTACATCTCCTCACCTGACAGGAAGGGCTACCTTCCACAGGAGCTCTATTGAGGGCCCCTTCCACCCTACACACAGCTGCTCCCGTCAGGGAAGAGATCCAGGAGGATCAAAGCCAGCTCCACCAGGCTGAGGAACAGCTTCTTCCCACGGGTAGCGGGAACGCTGAATAGCTGCTAAAACAACTGTCTGTAACTCCACTATTTATTAATAATATTTATTTTAATATGTGTACATAAGCACCGTTGAAATGCGCGATGTCTGTACTCATGTTTTGCACTGTTCTGCACCAAGGACCGCTGGGTTGTGTACTGGTTCAATCAGATGACAAATAAACTTGAACTTTTCCCACAAAAGAATCTGAAAATAATGAAAATCTGACAAATTCACATGCGTCCTGAACCAGACAGGCACTATATCTAACCCCAGATCCTGCGCCAAGATATTTAACACTTTGCTGCTTTCATCAGAATGCTGAGCTGTTAAACCAGACTCAAAGCCCTCTCAACAAAGTGATTCATTGCTTACCATCGCCACCTCTGCACTGAGAATGGCAAGGTCAGCGCCTTGATATTAACGAGCTCAGAAAGGCTCTCTGACAAAAGATCGCCTTCCACAGACAAACGCACAGCTTCCTATCCCCACCGCAATTCTTGAATCTATTGATCATGGGGCCGAGGCGTTGAACTATCCCTGCGAAGCAGTTTGACAGCCTTTTGAAGCTGTCAAGGGATACATATTCCTGTCGAGCAACTGGAACCGCAGCCTAACCAGCAAGATCAGGCTCTTTGGAGGAGATGCGCGGCTCGTTCTAACCGCCACCAAGTCACTGCTACACTATTGTAGGGAGGCCTTACCTATCAGGAGAGATGGGAGAGGCAGGGGCTTTTATCTCTGGAGCAAAGGATTCTGATGAATATAACATCATGATGGTGGATGGTTGCAGCCTTTTCCCCAGGGTAGGGGAATATTTATTACCTATCTTTTTTAGGTAATGGGTATTTATTATCTATGAGAAGCACAGTTAGTGTAGTGGTTAATGCAACGCTGGTACAATACCAGCGAATCAAGTTCAAATCCGGCACGTCTGTAAGAAGTTTGCATGTTCTCCCCATGTCAGTGTGGGTTTCCTCCCATGTTCCAAAATGTACGGGGATTGTAGGTAATTGGTGTATATAGGCGGCATTGACTAGTGGGCCAGAAGGGTCTGTCTGTCAAAATGGAATTAAAAAAATTTTTTTTAATGTATACCACAGTAAAACCCCTGGTGTCCGGCACCTATGGGCATAAAACAGATACATGCATTTTCCAGTTGCTTGAGATTGCATGCTACATGATTGATGAACTAACGGCGAGGCGTGGGAATTTTAAACCTCTGTATTTTTTTACCTATTTACTTTCCTCAAGTTTTTTTTTCTGGTTGCTTGAGGCTTCCAGTTTGCTTGAATTCCGGATAACAGGGGTTTGACAGTGTTGTTTTCTTTAAAAAGTGCTTGTTTGGCTGCAGCAAGTGAGAATTGCGGTGCACGTGCACTCATGTATATGACAATAGGCTTATTATTATTGTTATCTAAAACTAGAGGACATGGGTTGAACATAGAACATACAGCACAATCGGGCCCTTCAGCCTAAATGTCCCAACCTGTAGAAGCATACTCACCAAGCTGGGTTTGTGAGGGGAAAATCATGTTTGAAAAATCTTGTTGAAGTTTTTGAAGAGGTGACCAGGAAGGTTGATGAAGGTCGAGCAGTTGATGTGGCCTATTTGGATTTTAGTAAGGCATTCGATAAGATTCCACATGAAAGGTTAGTGAGGAAGGTTCAGTCTCTGGGGATTAATATAGAGATAGTCAGATGGGTTCAGCAGTGGCTGGAAGATAGGCACCAGAGAGTCATGGTGGGCAACTGTCTGTCGGATGGAGGCCGGTGACGAGTGGTGTGCCTCAGGGATCGGTGTTAGGTCTTTTGTTGTTCGTCATTTATATTAATGATTTGGATGACGGGTGGTAAATTGGGTGAGTTAATATGCAGATGATACAAAAATAGGGGGAGTTGTGGATAGTGAGGATGGTTTTCATGGACTACAGAAGGATCTGGACTGTTTGGAAAGGTGGGCTGAAAGGTGGCAGATGAAGTTTAATGTAGATAAGTGTGAGGAGCATCATTTTGGGAGGAATAACCAAAACAGGACTTATGCAGTGAAGGGGAGGGGATTGAGGAAAGCAGAGGGACAGAGGGATCTTGGAATAATGGTTCAGTGTTCCTTGAAGGTAGATTCCCATGTAGATAGGGTGGTGAAGAAGGCTTTTGGTATGCTTGCCTTTATAAATCATAGCATAGAATATAGGAGGGGGTGATGTTGAAACTGCTTAAGGCTTTGGTGGGCCAGGTTTGGAGTATTGTGTGCAGTTCTGGTCTCCAAATTATAGGAAGGATATAAATAAGGTGGAGAGGGTGCAGAGAAGGTTTATGAAAATGGATTACAGAGGGAGGATTTGATAGAGGTATTTAAAATTATGAAGGGAATAGATAGAGTAGATGTGAATAGGCTCTTTCCCCTGAGGGTAGGGGAGATTGGAACAAGAGGTCATAAGTTAAGGGTTGGGGGCAAAACTTTAGGAATAATGTAAGAGGATGCTTCTTCACTCAGAGATTGGTGGCTGAGTGGAATGATCTTCAGGAAGAGGTGATTGAGGCAGGGTCAATTCTGTCATTTAAGAGAGGTTGGATGAGTGCATGTGAGGGGGTTGGAGGATTATAGGCAGGGAGTAGGTAGTGGAACTAGTTGGAATTTTACATAAATCGGTGTGGACTAGAAGGGCCAAAATATGACCTGTTTCTGTACTGTAATTGTTATATGGTTAAATATATATGTTATATGGTTATAAGCTAACCCTTCCCTACCTCATTCCTATAACCCTCTATTTTTTGAAGAGTCTTTAAAATATCCCTATTATACCAGCCTTCATCACCACCCCTGGCGATGCATTCCAGGCCTCCACCACTCTCTGAGTAAAAATCGTACCCCTGATGTCTCCCCTAAACTTTCCTCGCTTCACTTTGTACAGATGTCCTCTTGTGTTTGCTTATCCCACCCTGGGAAAAAGGCACTGGCTGTGCCTCTCATAATCTTGTAGGCCTCTATCAAATCACCTGTCATCCTTCGTCGCTGGAAACAGAAAAGGCCCACCTCTGTTAACCTCACCCCACAAGGCATGTCCCCATTACAGGCAACATCCTGGTAAATCTCCTCTGTTCCCTCTCCACTGCTTCCATGCCCTGTGCAGGGGAGGGGGAGGGGAAAGATTTAGAAATGGACCTAAGGTCCAACCATTTCACACAGAGGGCAGTGGGAGTGTGCCAGAGGAAGTGGTAGAACAGTGACCAATTTCACCATTTAGAGTCTACTGATCTATGCATTGCGTCAGTAACAGGGAAAACACCCCCAGTTGAGGAGGAGCAGAGGAGATTGTTGCCACGGTGGGGGTTCTGCGGCTGAAGGACCCACACAGGTGGCGGGCTGTTGGTGGCTTGCGGGCAAGGGACCCACCCCAGGCTGTGGGCTGCTGTAGACCAGCTCAGGTATTGGTGCCAGGATCCGAGAGGCCGCTGTGGGCAAGGAGAGCTCCCGAAGGGGCCTCGGGATGCTGAAGGTTTCCCGATCATGTCGGGGGATTGGACCTGGAGCTCAGGCAGCCGATGGATTGGACAGAGGTGAATCCACGGACTCTCAGAGACACTCTTTTGGTTCTCTTTCTCTGACTGTATAGGGTGCCAGGCAATGCTCATGGCATATCTGTGTCTGCCTTATGGAAGATAGAAGGCGATTTCATGTAATATTACATTTCTCTTTTATTACATGATGACAAACAGTATCTGATTTGACTTACACACCTAATATCTACAGATGAACAGGTACTTCATCAGAAAACTCCACAAAGCAAAGAAAGAATTATATACTGAATATTTAACTGTATTAAAAAGACAATAAATCCACAAAATAATGGACAGATATTAAATATTATGTCAGTCCAAGAAGAAGTGATAGCATGTGTAGAAATGACCACAATGAGGGGTTCAAAGTCATGAGAAGAATCGGTCACAGATCCTTTTGCCCAGAGAAGGGGTTTGGTAGCCAGAGGACGTAGGTTTATGATAAGGAACCTGAGTAACTTTTTTTACACTGAGGGTGGTGGGTATGTAGAACGGAAGGGTTAAGGAAACATTTGGATGGATATATGGATAGAATGGGTTTTGAGGGATATGGATCTAAAGATTGTAAAAGAGTGGTGGTGGGGAATCCGGAATTCTCTCCCCATGGAACCAGAAGGGGGCAGCTCGTTTAAAATGCCATTAAAGAGGTTTTTTTCACAGTTAGGGGTGTAAAGGTGGCGGGGAAAAGACAGGTAAGTGGGCCCGAGTCCATGGCCAGGTGACCCACCATTGTATTGAATGATGGGACAGGTTTGACGGTGAATTGCTGCTCCACTGCCATTGGAGCCCAGATCCCAAGGGTGAATAATACCCCATCCCCAGGTGCATTGGCCCTCCGGTGAATAGGACTGGGAGATGCTGATGGGTGTGGAAATGCCTTAGGCAACGATTGACTCAATCCATGCCCAACTTGTTCCAGAGGATTGAATCTCTAACATTGCAAGTGAATTCACTGCCAAAGTGCCTAATTTAGCTCTGCTCGTGCCATCTGTTCCTGAACGTAACGGGCTCTTCGACAGAAGATATTTCACCCGAGCGAGGCAGGAATAAAATGAAATATGGAGCACCTGAATCAGCTGTATTCAGTGGTGTTGCCATGCCAACGGAAGGGGATGTCGGGGTGGATGTGGGAATGGGGGAGGGGGCTTGAAGTGTGAAGCGCTGGAGCGGGGGATGGTGAGGAACCTACAGACAAGGGGCAGGGATTGAAGTTTTCAGAATACCCTTGGTTTTCCCATTTCCAGGAAGGGGAAGGGGAAATGGTGGGAAGGGGAGGTTTCTGGAAAAGCTGGGAGTGGTGAGGACGGAGGCATGGGGGAAAGGATGTGATGAGGGGAAGGCTGTGAGAGAGAGAAAGAAGAAAAGGAGAGTGTGACAGAGAAGACTTTAAATTAAAAAGAAATTTCTATAACACGGTAAAAGCCGATACCGACCATTGAAACCCTTTCAATTACACCTAATTAACCTATCAATCCCAAACATTTTTGGAGGGTGGGAGGAAACCAGATCACCCAGGGAAATCCACGAGGGTCACGGGGACAATGTGCAAACTCCTTGCAGACAGCACGGGGTTCAAACCCCGGCCGCTGGCGCTGCAACAGCATCGCGCTAACCATGCCACACAGGGGTGGGGGGAGAGAGGAAAAGGCTGGGAGAAAGAGGAAGGACTTGGAGAGCAGAGGGGGGGAGCGCAAGGAGGGAGGGAGGAGGAGGGGAAGGGACAGAGAGGGAGAGAAGGGATGGGAAGGATAGAGAGGGGAAGAAAGGAAGAGAGGAGCAGAGGAGAGAAGAAGAGTGAGATAGCAGAAGACGGCGTGTGGAGGTGGTTGAGACAGGTGCTATTGCAATGTCTAGGAAAAGATTGGACGGAAGGGAGAATTGGAAGTGCAGGAAGGGGGTGTATGGGGAGGAGGGAACAGCAGAATGTTCATTGCGAGAGTGAATCGAGAGAGAGGAAGGCGTCAGAACCGGCGGCTGGTGGGAGAGAAATTAAACGTGAGACCAGCGATATGGAGAATGGTTTCCAGTGGGAACAGTTGCCCTGATGGAACCTCACCCTCATTATATCCATGTTATCTGCCTGGCTTCTTCCATCCAGAAAGGACTATTTACATCCCTCAAGATCACCGCACAGGTGGATAGGATAGTCAAGAAGGCCTATGGGATGCTGGGCTTCATTCATAGGGGGAATGAGTTCAAGAGTCGAGAGGCTTTGTTGCAACTCTATCAATCTTTGGTGAGACCACACTAGGAGTATTGTGTTCAGTTCTGGTCACCACATTACAGGAAGGATGTGGAAGGTATGGAGAGGAGATTGACCAGGATATTGCCTGGTTTGGACAGTAAGGTGAGCAGAGCTGGGACTTTTCTCTTGCCATCTTGTCGTGCCACGAGGTCGGCACCATCTTACCTGTACAGGTCAACTCAGGATGGAGGGGGTCACTCGAGGGAAGAATATGGCATCTCCAGCGACCTGGCATCACTGGTCCTTGACCAGAATAGACCTCACCAGCTCAGCATCTCGATGATGACAGTGAAGGTAAATGGATATTCAACCAAGTGCCTGATTGACACAGGCTCCAAGGAAAGTTTCATCGACTCATGGACTATACAAAAATATAACTTAAAAATGTACCTCTCTAATTACCGAATCTTCCTAGTGTCCCAGTCCCATTTGGAGCATGTACAGAAATATTGTATAGTTCATCTGTTGTTTGAAGGGGGAGGGGGAGCTTTGGAAAGGATGTGGAGAGGATGAGAGGAGAGTTAATAGAGGTCTACAAGATTATGAGAGGCATGGATAGGGCGGACAGCCAGCGTCTGTTTCCCAGGGCAGGAACAGCAAACACGAGGGGACATGTGGACAAAGTGAAGGGAGGGAAGTTTAGGGGAGACATCAAGGGTACGTTTTTACACAGAGAGTGGTGGGAGCCTGGAATAGTGGTGGAGGCTAAAACATTTAAGAGACTCTTGGACACATGGATAGAAGAAAAACAGAGGGTTGCGAACGAGGCAGGGTTTAGTACTTTTTTTCTCATTTTTGGTTGGAATATATAGGTTGGTACATCACCGAGGCCGAAGGGCCTGTACTGTGCTGTAGTGTTCGATGTTCCATGTTCTATTTAAGTGAGAGCCCTCCATTGCTCATAAGGAAGCCATTGAGTTGAAGGAGGGTGGGCGAGGTGGGTGGGGGAGGGGTAGGGACAGCAGTGAGGGGCCTGTAGGGAGGATGACATTTTGGGAAGATGGTGGCCTGGTGTCTTGGTTCTTGGCCCCTGGTTCGATCTTGACCTCAGGCGCTGCCTGTGAGGCGCTTGCACATTCTCCCTGGTACCGTGTGGGTTTGGCAGCTCCATTTGGGGCGGGGCGGTTAGAGTAGTGGTTAGTGCAACACCTTTATAGTGCCGGGGTTCGAATCCCATGCTGTCCATAAAAAGTTTGTACATTCTCCCCCGTGTCCCCGGGGGCTCCAGTTTCCATCCACCGTTCCAAACGTACTTTTTTTAAATTTTAATTTGCCTCCAAATTACCCCACTGCGTTGATTAATGCCACAAAGACTTGGGGGTGCAGGAGGGGTGGGTGGGGATGTGTGAGAGAGAACAGTTTTCAGGGGTACAGGGAAATAAGGAGAATGGGGAGATGGAACTATCATGTATAGAAAGGACCAAATGCCCTCCTTTTGTGGTGTAGAGCAGTACAACACTGATTATCCGAAATGGTCGGGACCGGGCCTGTGTCAGATAAATGTTTTTTTTCTTTGGAGAACTGGTCATTTTTTAAAAAACAGCCCAGTAACAACAGCAAATCTCTTGTATCAATGTTTAAACAACAACAAACAACAAGGGAAGGCTTTTTAAACATTAAAATAATGTTTAGTTCTCACCAAAAAAAACCTGAACAAAATAAGATAAAACCCAACATCAAAAACTCAAAATTCTACTCAGAGGTTTTTCCAAGATTCCAAAATTTTTCAACCTGTGACGTCAGTTCGGCAACAAATCAAAATTTCAGATGACTGAGGATTTCTGATTGTTTCAGATATCCTCATTTATCCAAAACTTTTCAAAGGCAAAATGACCTCATTTTGGGTTCGAAATTTTTCGGATAAATGAGAATTTCTGTTTTATTTCTGAAATCCTAAATTATCTGAAAAAAATTTCACAGCCGAACAGTGGTCACTTCCGGGTCCAAAAAAATGTTGGATGACTGAGAATTTCAGATAATCGGAGTAGTACTGGGTAGACCTGGAGTACCCTGCAAATTGGAGGAAAAACTGCCATCTGGGCACGCTCTAGCCAGATGCTGATAACATCGACTTTCCCGCTTTCTGCTGACCTGCCCTCCTCTCCCCCACTCCCCCTTCCCATCCCTGTCAGCTCTCCACCTCCTTCCCTCTCTCTTCCCCAGCCATCCCTCCTCCCCCTTGATTGCTGCTGTCCCCTCCCTTCCTCCCTTCTCCACCTATCGCCTTGGCGACCACTCCCCCCCCCGACATTTTCCCACACCTTGATGACGGGCTCAAGCCCGAAACATCAGTTCAGTATGTTTGCCTTTACTGTTTGGCCTGCTGAGTTTCTCCAGCTTTCTGTATTTACTTCAGCCGCGGGTATCGACAGATTTCCAAGTTGTACTACATGCAGATCTGGTCTTCTTAATTGAGGAAGGATGTACTGGCTTTGGAGACAGTGCAGAGGAGGTCCAGCAGGTTGATTCCAGAGGGGTTCGCCTATGAGGAGTGATCGCATTCCCTGTTACGGTACTTATTGGAGCTTAGAGAATAAGGGTATCATTCAGAAATATAGAACATTACATTTCAGGCTCTTTGGCCCATGATGTGGTACTGGCCTATATAAACCAACAATAAAAACCCTCCCTACTTCACACCCATAACCCTCTATTTTTCCTGTATCAATGTACCTAAGAGTTTTCTATGGCACCAACTTCAACTATCATCCCTGGCAATACATTCCAGGCACCCATTACTCTCACTGAAAAAAATACCATGACGTCTTCCCTAGGAAAGATTGCACAATTTGGGATTGTACTCGCTGGAGTTTAGAAGAATGAGAGGGGATCTCATAGAGACATATAAAATTCTGGCAGGACTGGACAGAATGGATGCAGAAGGGATGTTTCCAATGGAGGGGGAGTCCAGAACCCAGGGCCATGGTTCGAGGATAATAGGCAAACCATTTAGAACTGAGATGAGGAGGAATTTCTTGACCCAGAGGGTGGTGAATCTGTGGAATTCATTGCCACAGAGGGCAGTAGAGGCAGGTTCATTGAATATATTTAAGAGGGAATTAGATATATTTCTTCAGTATAAGGGAATTAGGGGTTACGGAGAGAAGACGGGGACAGGTACTGAACTTTAAGATCAGCCATGATCTCATTGAATGGTGGAGCAGGCACGAGGGGCCGAATGACCTACTCCTGCTCTTATCTTCTATGTTTCTATGTAACTTTCCTCCCCTCACCTTATGTCCTCTGGTGTTTATAACTCTTGCCCCAGGAAAAAGGCACTGGCTGTCCATCCTATCTATGACTCTCATAATCTTTTAGACCTCTATTAAGTCACTTCTCATCCTTCTTCACTCCATAAAAAACAGCCCCAGCTCTACTAACCTTGCCTCATTCTCCAATCCAGGTCAATCTCCTCTGTACCCTCTCCAAAGTTTCCACATCCTTCCTGTAAACTGAGTCTCCACGTGGACAAGTAGAAACCTATTTCATCGAGTTGTACTTGCACAATCACATGACAATAAACTTGACTTGACCAATGAGATGACTAGAACTGAACATGGTATTCCAAGTGTTGTCTGAGCAGAGCTTTATAGAGTTAACCTATTAAATTATGAAAGGAATAGATAAGATAGATGGAAAGGGGTTTTTACACTGACAGTTGGGAATAGCCTGAAGATTTAGCAGAGGAGATTTAGGACAGAGATGAGGAGGAACTGCTTCTACCAGAGAGGAGTAAATCTGTGGAATTCTTTGCCTAAGAAAGCAGTGGAGGTTGCGTCATTAAATATGCTTAAAGTTAGAAAGATTTTTGCATCGTAGGGGAAGTATAGGTTAAGGGGAAGAGGCAGATGGTTGGAGCGGAGTCCACAGCCAGATCAGCTGTGAACTTACTGAATGTCGGAGCAGTGCTCCACGGGCCAGATGGCCGAGTCCTGCTCCGGTTCATATTTTCTTCATGGTGATCGAGCGCGTTTGCCGAGCGTGTTCAGCGGTGGCTTGGAAGTCAAGGAGACTTGATGCGTTCCAGGCCTGATGGATCTGGTGGAAGCCACAGAGTCTGGGTCAGAGAGGCTGTGTTGGGAGGGCATCCTGGTTGATCAGAGCTCCTCCTTATCCCTCATAGAGTAATGCCAAACAGAAACAGGCCCTTCGGGCCAACATATCGATGCTAACCAAACTGCCCTTCTTTGCTGATCCCATTTGCCTGCATTAGGCCCATATCCCTCTAAACCAATGCAACGAGTCCCACACACTCAGGCAAAGACAGACCCCTGAACAATTCTCAGAATAGTACAGGCCCTTTGGCCCACGATGATGGGCCGATCTATGTAAATTCTTTCCACTACAATTTAATTTTTACATCCCTCATACCCTCTGGCCATAGAACATTACAGCACAGAACCAGGAACTTTGGCCCTTCTAGTCTGTGCAGAACCAGTAATTTGCCTTGTCCCACTGACCTTCACCCAAATCATAGCCCTCCATACCCCTCCCATCCATGTACCTGTCCAAATTCTACTTAGATGTTAAAATTGAGCCCATATTCACCACCTCAGCTGGCAGCTCGTTCCACACTCCCACTGCTCTGAGTGAAGAAATTCCTCCTCATGTTCCCCCTAAACTTTTCCCTTTTCACCCTTAACCCATGTCCTCTGGTTTGTATCTCACCCACCCTCAGTGGAAAAAGCCTGCCTAGATTTAATCTATCTGCACCCATTATAATTTAGGCACATCCGTGTGCCTGTCTGAGTCTTTTAAATGTCCCTATTGCACCAGCCTCCACCAGCATCCCCGACAACGTATTTTAGTCACCCACCACTCTCTGTGAAATAAACATACCCCTGACATCTCCCTTAAACTTTCCTCCATTCACCTTAAACAGATATGTGTGATGGGATGCTGTGGAGGAGTTTCACTCTGTGTCTGACCCCGGGAGTGTGTGATGGGACAGTGTGGAGGGAGTTTCACTCTGTGTCTGACCCTGGGAGTGTGTGATGGGACGGTGTGGAGGGAGTTTCACTCTGTGTCTGACCCTGGGAGTGTGTGATGGGACAGTGTGGAGGGAGCTTCACTCTGTGTCTGACCCCAGGAGTGTGTGATGGGATGGTGTGGAGGGAGTTTCACTCTGGGAATGTGATGCTATTTTGTAGTTTCAGACAACACAAAAAAAAAGTCAGGAATCTGAAAGATGAAAAGATAAGTCAGCCGGGGGAAGGGAATTCGGAAGGGAAGATTTGCATTGACAATGACCTGGCCTGTTCATCCCCCTGAGAGGAAGCAGTGTTCCTGTTTCGTGCACATTTTATTCCCAGATAATATTTATCTCTGCACTGCTCACTTGCATGCGGTGCCACATGAAGATCGAGATCTTTCAGCTCTGCTAATCTCGCACATCCATTCGGGTGTGTAAAATCATTAGGTTTACAGGTTTGCAATTCCAGTCACTCCCCTATTTGTGCCGAAAGGAAAATGATGTACAGGGTGGGTCATTGCTGGGACTCAGGGGATTAATTGTCTTAACAGCCCCTGAATCTCACCATCTTTAGAATCTAGAATGATGGAGCACAAAAAAAATCAGGCCCTTCAGCCCTTCAACTTTGTGCTGGCCATGATACCAATCTAAATAATTCTATCTGCTTGCCTGCGCATGGTCTGTATCCAATGTTAATAGAAGGTTATTGTCATATATATAAGTACAACGTACAAATTTACCAAAATTCTTATTTGCTGTGGCCACTCCACTTCCTGCCTGTTCAAGTTTATTATTATCTGAGTGTACAAAAATAACCCAGCAAAACAGCATTTCTCCGTAAAGCACAAGGGCATAATAATCACAGATATACATAAAGATTTAATTTAAAATAAGTGCAGCCATATATCATATAATGTCCATTTTGGCAATGTCCAACCGCATATACGTCCGTGGTCCCATAAGGTTATATTAGTTCAGAAATCCCGATTGGAGAACGGGATGTGGTGGCTTTCCCGCACGCCACACGTGTATCTCATGCCTCTCGTTTACAAAGTGATTTCACTGTCAGGCGTATAATGGTACAGTACTTATGTAACCTGGAATACATATGTCTGACTAGTCATAATAAACACGTATAATATGGGGTTCGCACACGTCCAAATCGCGCAGAGTCCAATTGTACAGAACATTTCTTTGCAGGTCATAGAATGGAGGGCTTTCTGGCCAAGTTTGCAGAGGATACAAAGGTCGGTGGAGGAGCTGGCAGTGTTGGGGAAGCTGGGAGGCTGCAGAAGGACTTAGACAGAGGAAAATGGGCAGAGATGTCAGAAAGTGCCCAGTCATGAAAAAAATAAATGAGCAGATTATTGTATAAATGGGGAGAAAATGGAAGATACTCAGATGCAAAGAGACTGGGAGTCCTCGTGCAGTATCATCTGAGGGTGCACTTGCAGGTTGAGGCGGTGGTGAAGAAGGCCAATGCGATGCTGCTGTTCATTTCAAGAGGAATCGAATACAAGAGTGGGAGGCGACGTTGAGGTTTACAAGGCCCTGGAGAGACCTCCCTTGGAGAATTGTGAACAGTCTTGGGCTCCTCGTTTAAGAAAGTTGGAGAGGGTTCAGATGAAGAGGATCTGGAAATTAAAGAGTTGTCCTATCAGAAGAATTTGACACTCTTGGCCTGTACTTGTTGGAATTTAGGAGAATGGTGGGGGGGGGGGGGTGGGGTGGTGGGGATCTCATTGTAACATTTTGAATCTTGAAAGATGTGGACAGAGTAGATGTAGGTTTCCCATGATGGGAGAGTCTAGGACAAGAAGGCACAGCGGGAGAAGATATGTGAAGGAACTTCTTCAGCCTGAGGGTGGTAAACCTGTGGGATTTGTTGGCACAGGCAGTTGTGGAGGACAGGATATTGGATGTATTGAAGACGGAGATTGATAGATTCTTGATTAGCATCAAAAGAGAAGGCAGGGCAGTGGGGCTGAATGTACGTTAGACAGCAACTCTGAGTGACCATGAGAAAGAGTGATGTACATATGACAGATTGTCTGTGTGTGTGTGTGTGTGTGTGTGTGTGTGTGTGTGTATGTGTGTGTGTGTGTGTGTGAGAGTGAGAGAGAGTACATATGCTCGTGTAAATCTGAATGGTGTGAGTGACTGAGAGGAAAAGTGTGTTTGTGTTTAAGTGTGAGATTGAGTGTGTGTTTAAGTGTGAGATTGAGTGTGTGTTTAAGTGTGAGATTGAGTGTGTGTTTAAGTGTGAGATTGAGTGTGTGTCTTAGTGTGAGATTGAGTGTGTGTTTAAGTGTGAGATTGAGTGTGTGTTTAAGTGTGAGATTGAGAATGTGTATAAGTGTGAGTTTGAGTGTGTGTTTAAGTGTGAGATTGAGTGTGTGTATAAGTGTGAGATTGAGTGTGTGTTTAAATGTGAGATTCAGAGTGTATTTAAGTGTGAGATTGAGTGTGTGTTTAAGTGTGAGATTGAGTGTGTGTATAAGTGTGAGTTTGAGTGTGTGTTTAAGTGTGAGATTGAGTGTGTGTATAAGTGTGAGATTGAGTGTGTGTTTAAGTGTGAGATTGAGTGTGTGTTTAAGTGTGAGATTGAGAGTGTGTTTAAGTTTGAGATTGAGTGTGTGTATAAGTGTGAGATTGAGAGTGTGTATAAGTGTGAGATTGAGTGTGAAAGTGTGAGATTGAGTGTGTGTTTAAGTGTGAGATTGAGTGTGTGTTTAAGTGTGTGATTGAGTGTGTGTTTAAGTGTGAGATTGAGTGTGAAAGTGTGTGCTTGAGTGTGTGTTTAAGTGTGAGATTGAGTGGTAAAGTGTGTGATTGAGTGTGTGTTTAAGTGTGAGATTGAGTGTGTGTATAAGTGTGAGATTGAGTGTGTGTTTAAGTGTGAGATTGAGTGTGTGTTTAAGTGTGAGACTGAGTGTTTGTATAAGTGTGAGATTGAGAGTGTGTATAAGTGTGAGATTGAGTATGAAAGTGTGAGATTGAGTGTGTGTTTAAGTGTGAGATTGAGTGTGTGTTTAAGTGTGTTATTGAGTGTGTGTTTAAGTGTGAGATTGAGTGTGAAAGTGTGTGCTTGAGTGTGTGTTTAAGTGTGAGATTGAGTGTGTGCTTAAGTGTGAGATTGAGTGTGAAAGTGTGTGATTGAGTGTGTGTTTAAGTGTGAGATTGAGTGTGTGTATAAGTGTGAGTGTGAGAGAGAGGAGGGAAGAAGAACAAGCAGAAGAAGAGAAAGAGAAGGTGCTCCAGGCTCAGGGCTAGAACCTGGACATTGATTCAAAGAATAAGAAAGTCTGAAATAAGATATCGAATAAAAAGGCGATCTCCCATCCCAGGGGAAGGTGAGGAAATGTGATTCAACACTGGCAAAGCTAGAACATCCATGCAAAGGGAGAAGTGTCAGAGGCAGTGGGCATGAGAGTCAGTAAGAAGGGAGCAGCAAGAGGGGGATTGAAGGAACAAAGGGAAGGTCTATTCCTGCCTTAGCCACATTGTTCAGGAACATGAATGCCTGCACTGTGGAAAAGGCTGAGGGCTGCTCTGACACGGCCCCAGTAAACACCACAGTGGTTTGTTTGCATAGTATAAACAAGGATGTTTAAGGATGTTTGCTTCGTCGGCAATTTACATCCTTCCCCCTGCGGGAATATTATCAGACATCTCAGCATCTGCACCCCCTGCCCCCCACCCCCAGTACTGGCTGCCATTGCCTCTCTCTCTCACTCTCTGTCTCACTATCTCTCCCTCTCTTTCACTCTCTCTCTCTTTCTCTCTCTCTCCATCTCACTCTCTCTTTATCATTCTTTCTCTTGCCCCACCACTCTCTCTATTACTCCCACTCTCTCTCCAGTGTCCTCACTTTTTATCACTCTGCCTTCCTTCAGCCGAACATTGGCAGCCCTGTCAGAGAAACCTCCCGCAGCTCAGGCCCTGAGTTTTACAGTTCCTTCCTTTCAAATCTCTACACACAGGAGTATTTGAGATGGAGAAGGTTGAAGAATCTACTCACCCCTTTTTTATCCTGAGAAGGAATTTCCCTCCCTCCCCAACCAAGTGTTTGCTCACTCCCAAGTGGCCCCAGTAATGCTTTTTTTGTTTGCGAAGTGTGTGGGTGTGTGCCCGTGCACAAGTGTGTGTGTGTAAGTGTGGGGTGGGCGAGCGTGTGTGTGGGTCTGGGTGTGTGGGGGTGGGGTTGTGTGTGTGTATGTGTGTAAGTGTGTGGGGGTATGTGGGTGTGTGTGTGGTGGTGTGTGTGTGGGTGTAGGCTTGTATCTGTGATGTGGATGTGTGTGCATGCATGTTTATGTGTCAGGTGCCTGCACGTGCATGTATGTTCATGGGAATTGTTTGTGTGCCTGTGTTTATATATGTATATTTGTGTGTGTGTGTGTGTGTGTGTGTGTTCTTGTGTATCTGTATGGGTATGTATGTATGTGTGCTGGGGTAGGCTGACTGAGATGGACAGAGATGATGAAACACATACAGACAGAAAAATGAGGAATAATTGACAGGTGATTAGTCGTCTGGAGCAGATGGTTCATCAGAAGTATTTAAACAAAGTGCTGTAATATTTTCCCAATGATGGGCTCATGATGTACATAGTACAAACTCAAAGGGCCGACGTAATCAGAAGCTCCGCGAAGAGGGGATAGGGTTACCCGCGGAGACTTCGGCAACACATGTCAAGGATCACACGCCCAACAATTGAAACACGAATCAGTACCATTGAAGTCTGATATCCTCAGCATCGGTCATGAAATGTACAGTGAACAGAAATCAGTAGACAACGATACTGATGTGTTTAAGTCTGACACGAGGGATAACAGCAACATTGCTAGCTTTTAATCGCAAAGGATTACATAACTAGAGGGATTAACCAGAGTCTTGACATGAGAGAGAGAGAGAGAGAGAGAGAGAGAGAGAGAGAGAGAGAGAGAGAGAAAGAGAGAAAGGGGAGAATTGGGAGAGGAAGAGGGAGGAGAGGGGGAAAGAGTGGAGGGGAGATAGGGAAAGAGAGGGAGAAAAGAGGAGAGATGGGAGAGAAAAGGGAGATAAATGGGGAAAGAGGGGGAGGGGAGGGGGAGAGGGGAGAGAGGGGGAGAGAGAGAGAGAGTGGAAGAATGGAGAATCTTTGAAGAGTGGAGTACAGAATGGAAGGATAGGCACTAGGTTTAAACAAATTGAAGTATGTATGAGAGAGGAGAAGGAATTATGTGGGAGACTGGAAATGTTTGAGAAAGAATGAGAATATGTGCACACAGATAGACAGAGGGCATATGAAAGGAGAGAGAGAGAGAGAGAATGTATGGACATGATGTGAGAGGAGAGAGTGAATGAGAGAGAGAGAGAAGAATGAACAAAGCATAAATGAGAGGGGATGGAATGATTGAGAAGAGAGCATGTGAGAAGAAAGAATGGGAGGAATGGGAAAGAAGGGAGGGAGTGAATAGTGAGAAAAGAGAGAGAACATGAGAGATGAGGAAATAGTAACAGAAGAAAGAAAGAGTCAATGAGAAAGAAGAGCGATGGGTGGGAAAAGATGGTATCAAAACAGCCCTCATTTACTATCCTATTTGATGTGACCATTTCTGATCTTTGACCTCACCATCATTTCTCATTCCTATATGTGTTAATTTTCTTGATATCCAAAATCTTTATAGATCTGTACCTGGGATGTGTTCCATGACTGAACATTTACAGCCCTTTTGGGTGGAAAATCCCAATGATTCACCATTCTCTGAGTGGAGAAATTCTTCACATTTCTGCCCTGAATCCCTCATTTTGATATTATGACCTTGGGTCCAAACTCCCCAGTCAGGACAATATTAACATCACATCTACTTTGCCAAACCTGTAAAAATATAAAGTTTCAATAAGGTCTGGATATGGGGAAAAGAGGTGAGGAAAGGAAGAAGAGAGGAGAAGAGGGGAGAGGAGGAGAGGGGAGATGAGTGGATGGGAGAGGAGGGGAAAAGAGAGGAGAGGAAAGAGATGGAGAGGGCATGGGAGATGGAGGAGAGGGGGAACGAGATAGAATATATAGGAATAGAGAGAGTGGGGAGAGGTGGAGAGGGTGAGGGTATGGGAAATGGAATGAGGAGAGAATTGGAGGAGAGGTGGAATGGGGTAGAATGTATGGGAATGGAGGGAGAATCGGGAGATAGAGAAGGTGAGCATATGGGGAATGGAGAACAGGAGGAGAGGGGGAACGAAATAGAATGTATGGGAACTGAGAGAGAGTGGGAGAGATGATGGGAGACGGGGTATGAGTTGGGGGGGGGAGAGGACTGACTTGCTTTGGAGGGAGTGAAGAAGGAGAGAGGGGAGAAGAGAGGTGATCCCGATGGACAAAGAGCTGAATGAACCAGGGTACGCCCTGGGAGAAAGTCCAGCCCGTGAGCTGAAAAGGAACGGGTTGAGGACGGCGCTGTTTCAGCACCAAGCGGCGAGGGACAGCTCCCCGGGAGGGAGCGGGGTGTACTCACCGCTCAGCGAGTGGAGGCAGCCGGCAAGGAGAAAGAGCAGCGGCCGCGGGGAGCACGGAGAGCGACCCCGGCTCCGGGGCATCATCTCTGGGCAGCAATCCCGTACCAGCAGAGAGCCTGGAGGGGGAGAGAAGCCGGACTAATCCCGAGCGAGAGGCAAGTGACAGGCGCTGGCGGTTCCCCTCAGCCTTTGCCAACCCTCCGCGATCCGGCAAGCGGTGCTCGGCATTCTCCACAATGACAGACGAGCTCGTCTGTAATGGGGGGTGGCACAGAGTCTCTGTCCAATACCTTCATTCGTGCGTCAGTCAGGATCTGGGGCGGTGTCTGCCCGCTGGACTCCTCCTTCCCACCAGCCCGCCACTCTGAAGGCTTTGCACTTAGCCCCCTCCCCTCCCGACAGCTCCTCTTCCCTTCCCCGACCCCAACCTGCCCTTCACTGACCCGTCGGGGACCCAACCCTGCCGGAGGAGGGGATGGGGTAAGACCCCTGGACCAAAGCCCATCCTTCAGTGTCATCTGATCTTTTGTGTGGACGGGCAGAAGGGTCAGTATAGTCGTGTTGGGCTGAATGTCCTTTTTTGTGCTGTATCGCTTTGACTTTACTGAGTTGAGATCTTCCAGATCATCAATAGGCTCTTTGTAGAATTGCCTGTCTTGCTTTAGTTTACTCAGGCCACTGCAATGTACCCAGTACTCAGAGAGTCATCCTTCTACAGCACAGAAAACCCTTTGGTCCATTTATCCATGCTTGGCGCTGGTCTGTGCACCCTGAACCAGCAGTTCTCAACCTTTTTTTTTAACCTACTCACATCCCACCTTAAGTAGTCATCCCTTACTAACCACAGTATGGAAGTGGAAATAAAAAGGATGAGAAGCACTGCTCTAAACCATCTCTACCCATGTGCCTGTCCAAAAGCCAACTGTCCCTGCCTCTGGCAACTCCTCCCATGCACCCACCAGCCCCTCAGGTCCCCTTGACATCTTTCCCCATGCACCTTAAACTAATGAAAACTCTTCTGAGTTTACTCTACTCTGGGAAAAGTCCACAACTCCTCACCTTATCTATTTCCTTCATTAGATTCCACCCTCCCCTCCCAACACCTCCTGGGAGCAGACTCCCCTTTTAATTCAAGCCCTCAAGTGCTGACGGCATTCTTATTCGGCCCCCTTTCTACTGAACAATACCCCTTCCACTGAGTTCAGTGCTCCGAGTCTCGCCACCCAACCTTCCTCATCAGCTCCGCCTCTCTTCTCGAATTGTCCACTGGCCCATCAATTGGATCAACAGCAGATTTGAAAATGTGCAAATCTAATTGCTGGAGTTGGGATTTTCACCCACCCACTCAGACATGGATCCCGTTCTTGGCAGTAACCGCCTCGTGGCCCAGGTGACCTGCAGGCTGGGGGAGGGGGGAAGGGGAAAGGGGGAGGGTGTGGGAATGGGAGAGCTAGGACTGGATTGTGGAGTTGAGAGGGTGAGGAAAGGGGAGGAGGAGGGGGACTGTGAGGGGTGAAGAGGGTGGGAGGATGGGAAGCGGAAGGAGGGTGGGGTGGGAGTGTGAGGGGGTGGGGGAAGAGGGGTGGAAGTGTGAGGGGGTGGGGGAAGAATGGTGGGAGTGTGAGGGGGTGACGAGGGTGAAGAGGGTGGGAGGGGGAAGGGGGTGGGGAAGAGAAGTGGGAGCAGGGAGGGGAGGGTGGGAGCAGGGAGGGGAGGGTGGGAGCAGGGAGGGGAGGGTGGGAGTGGAAGGAGAGGGTGGAAGGGGGAAGGAGAGGGTGGGAGGATGGGAGGGGAAGGGAAAAGGGAGGAGGATGTGGGTGGGTGGATTGGGGTACGGGTATGGGAGGGGAGGGTAGAAGAGGGTGGAAAGGGAGGGTTGGAAGGGAAGTGATGAGGTGGATTGAGGGAGGGAGAATGGGAAAGGAGGACAGGGGGAGATATTAGGTGAGGAAAGGGAATGAATGGAGGGAGGGGAGAGAAAGTAAAAGAGGTGTGTAGGGAGGGAGGGAGGAGAGAAGGAGATAATAAGGGATTTGAAGTAACAGGAAACCCAGATGATTGGTTTAGAAGGACCAGAGAGGCTTTCACCAGCTGGTGAAGAGGGATCAGGAGACTGGACAACACCAGAGTTGCTTCCTCAACCACCAGTGGCCCAGGTTCAATCCCATCCTCTGCTGCAGTCCACTTTGAGTTTGCACCTTCTCCCTGTGACCCTGTGGGTTTCCCCTCCTGGGGGCTTTTGTTCCCGTCCACATCCCAAAGATGCACTGGTCACTGGGTTCAATGTCCCCATCATTTGGAGGTGAAGGGTAGAATCTGGGAGGAGTTGCCTGCCAATTCAATTCCACACACCATCCCCTCACTGACATGTCTGTCCATGGCATCATGTGCTATTAAACTGAGGCTGCCTGGAACTTGGAGGTATAACTCTGGAAAACTCTGGTTAGAGCATGTGCAATATTGGGTTTGGCTCTGGTCATCCTTAAGGTTGTGGAAACTTTGGAGAGGATGAAGAGAAGATTTACCAGGATGTTGTCTAACTTGGAGAATGTGTCTCATGGGATTAACAAAGTTGAGGCTCTTCTCTTTGGAGCAAAGAAGGATGAGAGGTGACTTAATAAGTCTACAAGATTATGAGAGATATAGGTAGGGTAGACAACCAGCACCTTTTTACCGCAGGGCGACAATAGAAAATACCAGAGACCATCTGTAAAGGAGAGGGGAGGAAAGATTAGGGGAGATGTCAGGGGTAAATTTGGAGTGGTGGGTACCTGGAATGCATTGCCAGAGTTGATGGTGGAGGCTGGTACAAATGGGATATTTAAAAGACTCTTAGATACGCTCATGGGTGTTTGAAAAATATAGGGTTATGGATGTGAGGTAGGGAATGTTAAGTTTGCTGTGTTGGCAAAACATTGTGGACCAAAGGGCCTGTAATGTGCTGGAATGTTCTATGGTCTATGTTCTAACATGTTACATTCGGTCTGGGTACCCTCCAACCAGGCAGCATTAACATCTGCTCCTCCAATTTTCATTAACCCCCCTCCCCTCCTTCTCTCTTGACCTCCTTTCCTCCAGATCCCCACCCTCCCTCCCTCTCCCCTCAGCGAGCTAGCCCTTCTTACTCCTCTCCCCTCACCCCGTCACCTCAGCTTCTTTTTCTCGTCTACCCTCCCACCTGCATCCACCCATATGACCTGTTAGCCCCTGTCCCTTCCTCCTTCCTGTCTCCTCTGCCAAAGCCCCCCCACGACCACCACCTTGTTTCGTATACCTGAAGAAGGGCTGAAATGTTGGACAACCTGTAACGTCCTGTGGATGCTACATGAACTGTTGAGTTTCCCCAGCTCCCTTACTGTTGTACTGAACCCCAGCAGCTGTAGATTTGCTTTGTTTAATGAGAATAAAATAGGTAACGGTAGGATTAGTGTAAATGGGTGCTCGAAAGCAATCGTAGACTTGGAGAGCTGAAAGGTCTGTTTCTATGGTGCATCTCTCATGGACTGTGAGAACAGCTGATTTCTCATCGCTTTTCTAACCCTTTCCTCTCGATCTCATTCCATCTCTCCATCAATACTGTGCTGACATCCATCTGAACATCTCTATAAATATTTGATCAGTAGAGGATACCAAAATAGGTGGCAGGACGGGTGGTGCTGAGGACACAGAAAGGCTGCAGAGAGACTTGGATAGATAAGGAGAACGGGCAAAGAGGCAGCAGATGAAATACAGGGTGGGAAAGTGGACGGTCATGAATTTTGGTAGGAGGGCAGACTATTATTTAGATGGGGAGAAGATTCAAAATTTGGAGGGGCAAAGGAACCTGGGAGACCTCATGCAAGTTACCTCCAGGTTGTGTCAGTGGTGAAGAAGGGGAGTGTAGGGGAGGTGTTCATATCTAGAGGGAAAGCATACAAGAGCAGGGATGTCATATGGAGACCCTATTAAGCCCTCATTTGGAGTACAGTGTACAGTTTTCACAAGATTCACACAAGACAAAGGAACAGAAGCAGGCACTCGGTCCATTGAGTCTGTTCCGTAAATCTACACTAAGCTACTCTACGCTAGTTCCAATTTCCGGCCTTTTCCCCATATCCCTTGATGCCCTCACTAATGAGATACTTGTCTATTTCTTGTTTAAATACTCCCATATACAGAGCCGTTGTCATACCCACACTCCTGTTTGGCTCCGAATCATGGGTCCTCTACCGGCACCACTTACGGCTCCTAGAACGCTTCCACCAGCGTTGTCTCCGCTCCATCCTCAACATCCATTGGAGCGCTTACACCCCTAACGTCGAAGTACTCGAGATGGCAGAGGTCGACAGCATCGAGTCCACGCTGCTGAAGATCCAGCTGCGCTGGATGGGTCACGTCTCCAGAATGGAGGACCATCGCCTTCCCAAGATCGTGTTATATGGCGAGCTCTCCACTGGCCACCGTGACAGAGGTGCACCAAAGAAAAGGTACAAGGACTGCCTAAAGAAATCTCTTGGTGCCTGCCACATTGACCACCGCCAGTGGGCTGATAACGCCTCAAACCGTGCATCTTGGCGCCTCACAGTTTGGCGGGCAGCAACCTCCTTTGAAGAAGACCGCAGAGCCCACCTCACTGACAAAAGGCAAAGGAGGAAAAACCCAACACCCAACCCCAACCAACAAATTTTCCCTTGCAACCGCTGCAATCGTGTCTGCCTGTCCCGCATCGGACTTGTCAGCCACAAACGAGCCTGCAGCTGACGTGGACTTTTTACCCCCTCCATAAATCTTCGTCCGCGAAGCCAAGCCAAAGAAGAAAAAAGAAGACTCCCAGTGATCTGACTTCTACTGCTGTATGTGGCAGATCCACGACTCTCTGGCTAAAGAAGTTCTTTCTAATCTCTTTTTTATGGATAACCTTTAATTTTCAGACTATGACCCCTTGTCCTCGATTCACCCACCAAGGGAAACATCTTACCCACATCCACCCTATCTAAACCTTACAAAATACGAAATGCCTCTATGGGATTGCCTCCCATTCTCCAAAACTCCAATGACTACAACCCAAGAGCTGCCAAACGCTCCCCGTACGTTAGGCCTTGCATTCCGGGAATCATCCCAGTAAATCTCCTCTGCACCCTCTCCAACAACATTACACACTTTCTAAGACAGGGGGCCCAAAACTGTGTGCAGTTTTAGGCACCTTATTTGAGAAAAGACCCACTGGCGTTGGAGAGGGTGCAGAGAAGATTTACCAGAATGATACCAGAAATGAAAGGATTAGCAAATGAGGAAGGTTTGTCAGCTCATGGACCGCATTCGTTGGAGTACAAAAGGAAGAGGAGGGATCTCATGGAAGCATATCAAATGCTGAAAAGCCTGGACAGAGTTGAGGTGCCAAAGATGTTTCCTATGGTCAGGGTTTCTTGGACAAGAGGGCTCAAATTCAGGATAAAAGGTCATCAATTTAAATCAGAGATGCGGAAATATTTATTTCATCAGAGGGTCGCGAGTCTGTAGAACTTATTGCCACAGGCAGCTGTGGAAACGAGATCCTTGGCGGTATTTAAGGCAGAGATTGGCAGGTATTTGTCTTGTCAGGGCACCAAGGGTTTTGGGGAGACAGGAATGGGGCTGAGTGGGAGGATGGATCAGCTCATGATAGAAGGGTGGAGCAGACTCGATGGGCCTACTTCTACTCCTATAGCTTGTGATCTTCTGATGTGGATCAAGATGTGGTGACATTGGAGAGGGTACAGAGAAGGTTCACATGGATGATTCCGGGAATGAAAGGGTTATCACACGAGGAGCATTTGACAGCTCTTGGCCTGTACTCGTTGGAATTTGGGAGAATAAAGGGGGATCTCATTGAAACATTTTGAATATTGAAAGGCCTAGACAGAGTCGATGTAACAGGCCCTTTTGGTCTAGGAGCCTGTGCTGCACAACTACACCCAACTGACCCTCACCCCTGGTACGTTTTGAATGGTCAAGTCGAGGACAAGAGGGAACAATTTCAGGATTGAAGAGGGAACCACTCAGAACTGAGATGGGGAGGAATTTCTCCAGCCAGAGGGGAGTGAATCTGTGGAATATGTTGCCACAGGGAGTCGGGGAGGCCAGGTCATTGGGTGTTTTTAAGGCAGAGATTGATAGGTTCTTGATTAGCCAGGGCATCAAAGGTGATGGGGAGAGGCCAGACAGTGGGGCTGATTGGGGAAATGGATCAGCTCATGATTAAATGGTGGGGCAGACTCAATGGGCTGAATGGCCTATTTCTGCTGCTATGCCTTATATTCTGAAGGATTGAAATGTCCACATACCTCACTACTCTGGGATGCAGTGAAGTGGTAACATGGAGTCACATCTTGGCAAGAGGGTTGTACTGCAGATACCTTCCTCTGAAGGGCATTGAAGAACCAGCTGGGTTTTGGGTTTCGGTGTAGAATGTCATTGGTCTTTTGTGTCTCCTGCATGCTGAGTTTCTCCAGCACCTTGTTGTTTCTCAGGCTTTGACAGTCAGTGGTTTGAATGTCACAGTTACCAACTTGTTATTAAAAGCATAGAACTGTAGAACATTGCAGCACAGGAACAGGCCCCTTCGGCCCTTCTAGCCTGTGCCTAGTCCCACTGACCTGCACGCAGTCCATATCCCTCCATACCTCTCCCATCCATGTGCCTGTCCAAATTTCTCTTAAATATTAAAATTGAGTCCGCATTCACCACTTCAGCTCATTCCACATCCCCACCACTCTCTGTGTGAAAAAGTTTCCCCAAACCTTTCCTCTCTCACCCTTAAACCATGTTCTCTGGTTTCTATCTCACCCATCCTCAGTGGAAAAAACCTATCTACATTTACTCTGTCTGTCCCCTTCATAATTTTAAATACCTCAGTCAAATCTCCCCTCATTCTTCTGTGCCTCAGGGAATAAAGTCGGAACCTGTTTAACCTTTCCCTGTAACTCAGTTCCTGAAGTCCGGGCAACATCCTTGTAAATCGTCTCTGTACTCTTTCTGTCTTATTGATACATTTCCTGAAGTTAGGTGACCACAGCTGCACATAATACTCCAAATTTGGCCTCACCAATGTCTTGTACACTTCTCAATAACATCCCAACTCCTATACTCAATGCTTTGATTTAGGAAGGCCAACTTACCAAAAGCTCTCTTTACAATCCTATCCACCTGTGACGCCACTTTCAGGGAATTATGTCTCTATATTCCCAGATCCCTCTTTTCTACCATTTACCATGTATGTCCTTTCTTGGTTTGTCCTTTAACTCAAGATGTTCTGATTTGGTGACGGGCCTTGATTGTCCCCACCACCAGTGCTTGAATTCATACTCATGCATTGACTGTACGGATCTCTTCTTGAAAGTCCAGAAATGTAACCAAGACTCTGAAAATACTGGAATCCTAAGCCCAAATCAATCAGCTGGAGGAACTCAGTGGAAGGAAAAGGAATGGTTAGCATTTTCAGGTCAGAAGCATTTGTGGATCATGATTTCCTCAACTCCAGACCACAATCAGCGAAGAACATCTCCCCCAGAATCTTCATCAGTACCGGAGCACCAAAGGGTTGTGTTCGTAGCCCCCTGCTCTACTTACATTGCACCTACGACTGTGTGGCCTGGTCTACAAATTTACCGACGACACCACAGTGATGGGCTATATAAAGAATGGCGATTATTCACCACACAGGAGGGAGATTGGAAATTTGGCTGGATGGTGGACCAACAACAACCTTTCCCTCATGTCACCAAAACCAAGGGAGCTGTTTGTTGGCTTCTGGAAGGGAAACCAGAGGTATTAAATCCAGTGATCATTGGGGTATCAGAGATGGAGAGCATGCGAAAATTTAAGTTCTTAGGCGTCACTATCTCGGAGGACCTTTCCTGGGCCCAACACATTAATGGTATTGTGAAGAAAGCACGTCAGCACCTCTACTTCCACAGGAGTTTGTAAAGATTTGGTATGACATCTAAAAACATAGAACACTACAGCATAGCACATGCCTTTGAGCCCTTGATATTGAGCTGACCCAGATATTCCTTAAAAAAAAAATACTAAACCCTCCCTACCACATAGCCCTCTTTTTTTCTTCCATCCATGTGTTGATCTGAGAGTCTCTAAAATGCCTCTAATGTCCAGCCTCCACCACCATCCATGTGCCTGACACCCACAAATCTCTGTGTAAAAAACTTACTTCTGATGTCTCCCATAAACTTCGCTCCTTCACTTTGTAATCATGTGTTTGCTATCCCTGCCCTGGGGAACAGGTGCTGGCTGTCTACCCTATCTATGCCTCTCATAATCTTGTAGACCTCTATTAACTCTCCTTTCATCCTTCTACGTTCCAAAGAGAAAAGTTCAATTTCTGCCAACCTTGCCTCATAAGACTTGTTTTCCAATCCAGGAAACACCCTGGTCAATCTCCTCTGCACCCCCTCCATAGCTTCTACATCCTTCCTGTAATGAGGTGACCAGAAATGAACACAATACTCACCAGTGATTTGTAAAGTTCCAACATGATCTCTCGACTCTTGAATTCAATTCCCCTATTAATGAAGTCCAGTATCTCATAGGCCTTCTTAACTATCCTATCAACCCGTGTGTCGACCTTGAGGGATATATGGATTTGGTCCCTCTGTTCATCCACACTCTTAAGTAACCGACCATTAAATCTGTACCCAGCCTTCTGGTTTGTCCTTCCAAAATGCATCACCTCACACTTAGCCAGATTGAACTCCATCTGCCACTTTTCTGCATCCTGTCTATATCCCCTTGTAACCTTTGACAACCTTCAGCTCCTTCCACAACTCCTCCAACCTTCGTGTCATCCGCAAACTTACTGACCCCTCCTTCCACCTCTTCATCAGGTCATTTGTAAAAATTACAAAGAGCAGGTGGTCCCAGAACAGATCCTTGCAACACTCCCCTAGTCACCGACCTCCAGGCAGAATACTTTCCTCCACTACTACTCTCTGCTTTCTTTATTCACTTGGATCCCCTGCCTCATGACTTTCTGAACGAGTCTCTCATGGGGGACCTTGTTAAATGCCTTATTAAAATCCATAGAGGCCACATCTACTGCCCCATCCTGCCAAATTTCTACGGATGTGTGTTGGAAAGGCGCTAACTATCATGGTAACATTCTATGAATCGGCCCCACATCTTTTGAAATTGAAACTTTCGATCCATACTGCTGTATCTAATTTTCTCCAATCTTAAATATGACATCACATCATGTAACCACCGGGTATGAGTCGGTGGAGAGTCATCTTTCCAATTTAAGTAATTCTGATGCTCCGGCAATTCTCTAACTGGTGCTGAAGGTCCCTATTCAATCAATATTTTTAACATTTTTTTCTACAAGGTAACCTTGATCAGAGGGTGGGGGTCGATTAGACTTATATTTTGCTTCTTTTTTTTCTTTTCAATCCTTTTTATTAGATTAACAGTTGTCCTAAAACAGTGGTTCTCAACCTTATTCTTTCCACGTTAAGTAATCTCTATGCCGTAGGTGCTCTGTGATCAGTAAGGGATTGCTTAACGTGGGATGTGGGTGGGAAGAAAAAGTTTGGAAACCACTGTTTTAATCGTCCCTCATTGACTCGTTATGTGCAGGGTTTCAGAACTCCAAAGGAAATGGACCAATGACAATTTTTCTCAAGCAAAATATTTCAGTAACAATTGGGTCTAGAGCAGTGATTCTCAACCTTCCCTTCCCACCCACATCCCACCTTCAGCAATCCCTTACTGATCACAGAGCCCCGATGGCATAGGGAATACTTAAAGTGGGATGTGATTGGAAAGAAAAAGGACTAGAACATATTAACATTCAACATTACTCTGTATTTTGACCAAGGCTTGGTATAATGTAACTCATTCAGTTTCCATCCAGAATTATTTTTAAGAAATAATGTTAAATCAATGTCTGGATTTTAAAAACTTATATTTATATTAATTTGTGGCATATATAATATGACATGATTTTTTTTGTTATGTTAGAAGATTATTATGTTAAACTTAATTAAAATATTTTAAAAAGTAAGGAGAGTGTGTTGACCGGCTGCATCATGGCCACTAATACTCCTGAGTGGAAAGCCCTCCAAAAGGTAGTGAACACATCCAGGACATTACAGGCAAAACTCTCCCCACTGTTGAGAACATCTACAGGAAATGCTGCCATTGGAGAGCAGCAGCAATCATCAAGGATCCACACCACCCGGCTCTGTTCTCGCTGGTGCCATCAGGAATGAGGTATCAGGGCCACAAGACTCGCACCAGCAGGTTCAGGAACAGCTGCTACCCTCCACCATCAGACTCCTCAACGACAAACTCAATCAGGGACTCATTTAAGGACTCTGACTTGTCCACTTTATTGATTTTCTTTGCTCTCCTTGGATGGCACAGTCAGTTTGTTTACATTCATTATCTGTTTACAGTACTTCATTTGTTTACAAGTACATGTTGTGTACAGATTTTTTGCACAACCAATTAGTTGTAATTTTGCCTCATCTGCAGAAAAAAGAATCTCAGGGTTGTATGTGATGTCTTTTAGGTACTCTACCTGCAAGCAATGGTCTTCGAACTGAAGGATGTGCAAGTCTCCGGTTGGTGGGAGGGATTTAAATACTGGGCTCCATCAAGATTATTTGTGGCAGGGCCAAAGCCAGGGTCTGGGAAGTTTGTGTGTGGTCTGTTTCTGGGTTGCTTTGGTTGACAGAGCCAGGGCTTTTCTCTTTGGAGTGAAAGCTCAGATTTATTGTCAAAGTACATACACGACACTGCATACAACCCTGAGGTTCTTTTTCCTGTGGGACAGGCAGAATTTCTACTGATCGGTAACTGTTAACTATACTCAAGAAGAAGGATAGGTGTACGAATCCAAACAAAGAAAGAAAGGTATGCAAACTGACTGTGCAATACAGAAAATAATTATCCAATAAGTGCACAAAAATCAGAGACCTTAAATGAGTCCCTGATTGAGTTTGATGTTGAGGAGTCTGATGGTGGAGGGGGAGCAGTTGTTCCTGAACCTGGTGGTGTGAGTCTTGTGGCACCAAGACCTTTTCCTTGATGGCAGCAGCGAGAACAGAGCGTGTGCTGGGTGGAGTGGATCATTGATGATTCCTGCTCCTCTCCCACGGCAGCGTTCCCTATAGATGAAGAATGAGAGGTGACTTAATAGAGGTATACAAGATGATTAAGGGTTAGCAAGGGTGGACAGCCAGCACCTTTATCCAAAGACTACACCTCAAGGCAGGACTCTCCAATATCAACCCTTCGGGGTGGGGGGGGGGAGGTCGATGGGACTATCCAAGAGATTGATAAGTGCCAGTGGGTCGAAAGGAGGCTGATAACGCTGGGGAAGAGTTGATTGATCTTTTGCAGTGGAAAGCAGGAGCAGATCAATGGAAAATAGCGCCTATGGCAGTGGTGTCCAACCTCTTGTGAGAGCGGGCCTTGGTGGCCGCCATGTTGTATTTGGCTTCAGTCTTTGAATAAATTGAGAGTGAACGTGAGGATGGACTGAGCGTAGAAGATGTATGTACCTTTAGTACCAAGCCCCCTGTCAACTGCCACCACCTCTTCCCCCCCATCCTGTCCAGAGACCATCACCAGGCACCCCCCCCCACATCCAGGGCTGCCAATACCCCCCACCCCCTTCTGTTCAATGAGGGATCAACTATTCCATGAAGGGGTCAATGGTCTAAAGTTTTAGGACCCCTGCCTTAAGGAGATGTCCTCTGGGGTTGGCCGTTGCTGCTTTGAGACGAGGCACTGGCTGCCCACCTGATCTATGCCTCCCAAAATCTTATACACTTGCTTAAAGAAGCTTCTACTTGCCAGTGAGGGGATGTCGCAAAGGTTCACTGGAATGGTTCCTTTGGCACTGGAGGAGAGATTGAATAAACTGGGCCTGAATTTCGATGATGAATCTGGTTGGGTGGTGGCAGAACAACAAACCTGCTCTCAACATCAGCAAGGCCAGAGAAAGACCGAGGTGCCACGCACTTCCTACATTGACGCAACGGCGATGGAGAGGGTAAGTACCTTCGAGTAGCTGGTAGACCGCGTATCAGAAGACCTCTCCTGAAGCCAGCAAACCGTGGAGTCAGGGGACCACAACCCAGTCCTCATGGAGGGCTCAGTAGTGGAGAAAGTCAAGAACTTCAAATTCCTGGATATCATCTTCTCCGAGAATCTGTCCTGGAGCCTCCATGTCGATGCAATCACAAAGAAGGCTTATCAGTGGTTATACTTTGTGAAGTGTCTGAGGAGATTCTGTATGTCACCAAAGACTTCTATAGGTGTACCATGGAGAGCATTCTGGCTGGTTGCATCACTGCCTGGTATGGATGCGCCAACTCACAGGTCAAGAGTAAATTCCAGAGGGTTGTTAACTCGGCCTGCAACACCACAGGCACCAAACTTCACTCCATTGAGGATATCTACATGAGATGCTGTCTTAATAAAGCAGCCTCTATCCTCAAAGACCCCCCACCACCCAGGCCATGATCTCTTCACTTTACTACCATCGGGGAAAGGGTACAAGAGCCTGAAGACAAGCACTCAGCGGCGCAAGGACAGCTTCTTCTCTGCTGCCATCAGATTCCTGAATGATCAATGAACCAAAGACACGGCCTCACTTTGACTTTTCGTGCACTATGTTTACTTATTTTTGTAAGGTGAATGTTTATCCTGTGGCCACTGCTGCAAGACAACAAATTTTGTGACTTGTTCATGACAATTAATTCTGATTCTGAAGTCTGAGGAGATTTGGCAGGTCAGTGGATTCTCTATTAAACTTCTAAAGGTTCACTGTGGAAAGTAGACAGCCTGGTTGGGGGATTCCAGTGCCCAGGAACGCAGAAGTCTGTAGATGGTAGCAAACACAGCCAGGCCCTTTACAAGCTCTGACCTCCCGTCCACTGAAAATATCTACATGAGGTGCTGCCTGAAGAAGGCAGCCATCATCATAAAGGACCCCCGGCCCCCCTCCCCTCCCTCACATCACCCTGGTCACAACCTCTTCCCACTGCTGCCTTCGGGCTTGAGACCTTACGGAGTACTGTGAGCAGTTTTGGGCTCTGCGTTTAAGAAAGGATGCGCTGACGTTAGAGAGGGTTCAGAGGAGGTTCACGAGGATGATTCCGGGAATAAAAGGATCATCACATGAGGAGCATTTGACAGTTCTTGGCCTGTACTCGTTGGAATTATGAAGAATGAGGGGGATCTCATTGAAATATTTTGAATTTTGAAAGGTGTGGACAGAGTAGATGTGGAAAGGTTGTTTCCCATGGTGGAAGACCATAGGACTACAGAGCACAACTTCAGGATTGAAGGGTGTCCGCTTAGAACAGAGATGTAGAGGAATTTCTTTTGCCAGAGGATGGTAAATCTGTGTAATTTGTGGCCACAGGTGGTTGTGGAGGTCATTGGGCGTATTTAAGGTTCTTGATTAGCCAGGTTATGGGGAGAAGGCCGGGCAGTGGGGCTGAGTGGGAAAATGGATCATATCAGGATTGAGACATGATGGGCTGAATGGCCTATCTTTGCTCCTTGGATTAGTTCAAAAGGGAGAGGATTGGTGTGTCCAGTTCATACCACCATTGACCTCTGTGGGCAAATGAGCACAGGACAGAGAGAGACAGGGAAGAGCTGACAGAGGAGACATTCCTGGCTCAAGGCCTCCCTCTTGTGGTCAACCCTGAATATTCCCCTTCAATTGTGGTTGACGGAAAAAGAGCCGGCAGAATTGGAATAACATGGGTGTATTTGGTCAGCTCAGGGCCGTGGGCCGTCTGTAAGGCTCTAAATTAAAATTTGAAGTTACAATTAACTCAGCAGTCAAGCAGCATCTGTGGAGACAAGGATATGTGGACATTCAAGTCGAAGAGAAAAGAAGAAGGGCTCAGTCCCGAAACGTCGGTTATGTAACTTTAACTCCTATGGGTGCTGAGTTTCTCCAGTATTTCTGTGTGTTTTTACATTCATTTTGCCAGGATCAGAATTTAAAAGCTGAGGTTTTACAAGGCGTTGGTGAAGCCGCGTTTGGAGAATTGCGAGTACTTCTGGGCCCCGTACCTAAGGAATTAGAGATGGTCCAGAGGATGTATGAGGAGTGTTTGATCCCTGTACTCCACTGGAGTTTAGATGGATGAGGAGAGGGGAGCATCTCATTCCGAATATGAAAGGAATGGATAGAGTGGGGGTGGAGGAGATGTTTCCAGTAGTGGGACTCGGACAAGAGGACACAGCCTCACAATAAGAGGACATCTCTTTAGAACAGAGATGCGGAATAAACCCAGCCTGTCCATGGGGTTATACGGCACACGTGCATTGAAATGCTAGAGTATGTTGGCATTGAGAAAGAGGATGTGTTGGAGCTTTTGAAAAGCATGAAGCTGGATAAGTTGCCAGGACCAGACGAGATTTACCCAAGGCTACTGAGGAGATTGGGGCACTACTGGCGGTGATCTTCGCATCGTCACTGGGGACAAGAGAAGTACCGGAGGATTAGAGGGCCTCAAATGTTGTTCCCCTGTTCAAGAAAGTGAGCAGAGATAACCCAGGAAATTATAGATCAGTAAGTCCTATTTGAGTGGTGGGCAAGATGTTGGAGACGATCTTGAGACACAGGATTTGCGAGCATTTAGAGAGGGAGAATCTGATTGGGGATAGTCGGGGGAGCGTCATGCCTCACGTTGAAGGTTAGTGTCATGGTCAGCTTGCGAGTGGCTGCAAATCGTAACATTGTCCAGGTATGGGAACACTACCTGGAGGTGGTACTCGTCCACTATGCAGTCCATCTCCCGCTGGAACAGGGATACCCCGTTGGAGATGCCAAAGGGGAGGTGGAGGAACTGATACAGCCTGCCATCTGCTTCAAATGACATGTATATGCAGTAACTCTCTGTAATGGGCAACTGGTGGTGCACTGCCTTGAGGTCTATGTTAGAGAACACTTTGTACTGAGCGATGCTGTTTACCATGTCCGCAATACGTGGTAGCAAGTAAGCATCCAGCAGCGTAAATTTATTGATCATCTGACTGTAGTCCACGACCATGCGCCGCTTCTCCCCAGACTTCACTACAACAACGTGCTCTCCAGGTGCTGGAACTCTTCTCTATAATGCCCTCCTGCAGGAGTCTGCGGACTTCTCCTCTAATGAACTCCCTGTCTTTCGGGCTGTATCTCCTGCTCTTGGTGGCCACTGGGGTGCAGTCAGGAGTGAGGTGTGTGAATAGTGGGGGGGGGGCATTATATATTCAGGGCCGTCAGGTTACAGTGTCATCTATTCTCAAGGAGCAATGGGGGGAGCGGCCCATCATGGACTATTGTGTGATGCTTTTCAGCTGGCGCTGAAAGTCCAGCCCCAGCAGTACTGGATTACAGAGCTCTAGCAACTTGAACTCTTCATACTCCGTACCTTGTATCTCCAGTGTGACCCTGCAGAAATGTTTTACTTTAGTTATATGTCTGTTAGACACTGATAAAATCTGGTGGTCATTCGGGTATGTGTTTGAAACAAGGCGTTCTACCAGCCCTTGGTCTATGAAACTCTCCGTGACTCCCACTATCCATCAAACAATTTACTGTGGATCCGTTAATTTTAATATAACAGTAGCGACCAATAAATTGTGTGGACTCGCCTGATTCTAACGCAGTGAGGCCAGCATGACACGTCCTCTGTTCTGCATCCTGGTCGTAGTAGCACTCTGTATCATATTCATCCCCCGGTCTTGATGTCCTCTGTCCAACGTTCATTTCCCAAGATGGCCGACAGCACACGGCACTCTGCTTCTGCCTGCCTGAGGAGGAAGGAGAAGAGCTTTCCCGCCTCTCATTTGCACGAGAGAGGGCTTTGGCGGGAGCCTTGAGGCTTCTACAGACTTTCACATAATGCCCTCTCATTCTACACCTCGAGCAGTCCTTCTCCCTAGCCGGGCAGTGAGCTCTGGCTGTCCGCAGAAAGGGCACTTAGGGCGCTCCAGTGGGGCTGCTGCCATTATATGCTGCCCTTGATCACTCGTATATCTCTCCTTATGAGGGGCTAACGAGTCCAGCTCTGAGTGCTCTTCTAATTCTCTCCTAGAGTCCTCCGGAGCCTCCTCAAGAATTTCTGCCTCTTCAAGTCTAACTCCCTTTTTCCAGCAGCCGTCAATCTGACACTGGCCACAATTCTGTCCCTTACCAGGTCATCCGCATACTCTTGGACTGATACAGCTTTAAAAGTATAAGCCCTCGCTAAGTCTTTCAGCGCAAGTATAAAGTCTCTAACAGACTCCCCTGCCTGCTGTGACCTGGTCATAAGTCGATGCCTGGAGTGTAGCTCACTATACCCTCCATTATAGTGTTTCTGTGTCTTGGTATAACTTAGCGTCCTGTATGAGCGAGTACGGGCGAACCCCCAGCTGGGCTAACAATAGCATTAGCATCAACTCCTGATGCTCCTTCCACCCCCGCAGAGTTTAAAAAACATCTCTGCCATCGGCCGAAAAGCATGCTCACCCCAGGGCTCCAGCCTGTTGGGCCTCAGCACTTGCCTAGACTTAAGCCTCTGGTTCGGTGGCTGGATGGGGGGGGGGGTGCTTACCGAGCCTGATCCCTCTCCCATGTGGCCACACAGTCCTGCGGAAACGCGGGCCACCTCTGGGGAATCGGGGTTGATTGGGGGTGACTCTGGGGTAGTAGTCCATCCCCACAGTCCTGCCGATAAATCATGATCGGGTGGGAGATTTGCCGTATGCCTTCCACTTGCGCTTGGCGCGAGCCTTGGTTGTAAACCAGGAACCCCGTGGGCTGCAAGGCTGGTTCCAGTCCCGGTGAATTAGTTAATAGACGGGGCTCTCGGCCACTCATTACCTGCTCTGGGATAATTCTGCCCCTCTCGTGGTCCACGACGACCGCTGGATGAGTCCCTCTCTCTCCCGCGATTCCGATCCTACAGCTCTCTGTCCAATCCATTTCTGGCTGCACGTGCGTGGGGCCCGTCTCTTTTTCTGGGTCCCTGAGTCAGGTCTCGACTGAGTCGGCAGCATAGGTGAGAGCAGCTGATATATATCCATTCTGGATATATATTAGTCTATTAAATTGATGGCAACTAGCATCAAACCACACGAGATAGAGTGCAGGTAAAACACTAGTTTTAATAAACTAATATATACAGCTAGGCCTTGCCTCGGTGCAAGCCTAGGCCAGAATGAAGGGGCAATGAGTCGCACCTGGTTTATATATGCAAGGTCACCAGGTGAGCCACCTGGTGACCTAGTGGTGTAATAACATACCACCACAAGCAGGTCCTCACCTAATGTTGTTGAGACGTTCTTGAAAAGTGCTACTTTAAGTGAAACAACTTTGAACGTGTGGCCTACACCGGCCACGCTCCCACCAGCCCTGCAGGTAGGCAACCTGGGAGGCTAGCCCCACCTGGCCAGCTGTCAATCACCAACCTGTATATAGACTTGAACTGGCCCCTCCTGGGTCAGTCAGACGTGTGGAGCCAGTAGAGGACAGTCTGGCACATGTCCAGCCATCAAGATATGACAAGAGTTTAAGTCAATTAAGTACAGTCTTTTCTCATGTTTTGTGTTTGCTTGCTGCACCACAGCGCATCACAGAACAAAACCAGGTTAATCATGTGCTCAATGATAAAAACAAGTGGTAAGTTCCTACTGTTTATTTCTGGTCACAAGAATATCAGCAAACTTCGAAATAATGACCCAAAACACTTAGACTGTAGAACCATAGAACACTACAGCACAGAAACAAGCCCTTCGGCCCTTCCAGTCGGTGCCAATCCATTTCTTTTGTCTAGTCCTGCTGACCTGCACCCAGCCCATATCCCTCCATACCTCTCCCATCCATGTAGCTGTCCAAATTCCTCTTAAATGTTAAAATTGAGCCCACATTCACCACTTCAGCTCATTCTACACCCTCACCACTCTCTGGGTGAAGAAGTTCCCCCTAAATTTTTACCTTTTCACCCTTCACCCATGTCCTCTGGTTTGTATCTCACCCACCCTTAGTGGGAAAGGCCTACCTATATTTACTCTCTATCAAATCTCCCCTCATTCTTCTACTCTCCAGGGAATAAAGTTCTAACCTGTTTGACCTTCCCCTGTAACTCAGTTCCTGAAGTCCAGGCAACATCCTAGTAAATCTCCTCTGCACTCTTTCTATCTTATTGAGATCTTTCCTGTAGTTCGGTGATCAAAACTCACACAATGCTCCAAATTTGGTCTCACCAATGATTTATACAGCTTTACCATAACTTCCCAACTGCTGTACTCAATACTTTAATGTATGAAGGCCAAGATGCCGAAATCACTCTTTACAACCCTGTCCACCTGCGACGCCTCTTTCAGGAAATTAAGTCTCTGTATTCCCAGATCCCCCTGTTCTACCACATCCCTCAGTGCCCGACCATTCACCGTGTACATTCATTGTGTCCTCTACAGGCATTTAAGAAGGATTAATAAAGACAAATTAAAGTTATTTAATCAATTTTGGTGAATCGGTCAGTGACAGTGGTTGTAGTGGTGATGGCCGGGATGAAGAGGGAAGTGACTGGGATCCCGCAGTGATTATCATTGCTGAAAGGCAGAGTAGCAGCTTGGTCGCCATTATCCTCTGTTTATCGTGGCCACAGTCAGCGGGGGCACAGCGCACATTTTAGCCCGCATTGCAACAGGGATAAATCAAAAGCAAAACATGGTTTGTAGCAGCTCCTGGCAGCATTCAAACTCAAACCATAACAAAGCGAGGTTCGGTTATATCTTTTTTTCTCATCAGGATTATAACAAAATAGCGCTAAATGTTATTCAAGGGCTTATTGCACTGTACGTGCCCACCCTCCGATAGAGTCATCGAGTTGAACTCCGGCCCAGCTCACCTGTGCTGACCAAATGTCGCACAAATGTGCCATATTTCCTCCTTAAATTGTTCATAATTTTCTCCAGGGGAATACAACTCTGCATTTCCGTATTCCATCGTGTAATATTTAGTTGGGAGTCAGACTTCCACGTGACTGCTATATATTTCCTGGCTACCACGAAGGTGCCTTCACAAACTGAATGTGGTGCTTGGACAGTTGAAAATCCACCTTTGTAATTTTTTTCAGAAGGTCCCCTAGGTCCTCCGAGAAGGATCTCACCTTTGTACACAGCCAGTTTGAATGAATAAAGGTTCCAATCTCTACACCTAAAGCACATTACAAAAATTTCTGGTTTGGATTTATGCAATTTTTGTGGTGTGAGGTACAGTTGATGGATATTATATTGCACCAACCTGTACCTGGCATTAATGACTTCTGTCATGCTCTCCCGACACAGATCTGACCAGCCCTGATCATGGATTGTTGTGTTCAGGTTCAACTCCCACCTTTCCTGTGCCTTATGTGAGTCCAGCTTCTGGCCCTCACTTTTGAATATGAGAATCATATAGAGATAAACTTGCGTGTATTCCCCTTTCAAATTAGAATCTCCATGTCGTTACACACGGGTAGGGCCAGAGACGGTCCCAAATAATGCCTTAAGAAAGATCTTGGCTGAAGATATCAGAAGAAAGGTTTATTGGACAAATCATACTTATTCCTCGGATGTTCAAATGATATAAGCTGCCCCTGTTCATAACAATCCTCGATACACCTGATCCCCTTCCAGCTCTGTGTCCAGGATCTTATTAACCAGAGTCATGGGTCTGAGACAAGGGCATTTTAGGAGATAACCCCACTTTTAGCCCAAAATATTGATTTATCTTTTGCCGTGTCTGATTTACATGTTTTAATATGGGGTTATCCATTTCCCTTGATATCAGTTTAGTGCCTCACTTATATATTAGCTCTCCTGCTATCTTTTCTCCTACCGTGTGTATAACAATTTGTGCCCAAGAAGGGGCTACCACCTCCCTCATAGACAGAAGTGATAAACCTTGACTTGGGCCACCCAACAGCATTTTTTTAAATCTGGCATTTCAGGCCTCTCAATTTATAATCCCAATTCAATTTTTTTCCACCGAGATTCTTGCCACTTCAACCATTTCAAAAGAACTTTCTGACACATCCGTTGAGAATCTTAAAGAAGGTCTGGGGCAACAGAATGGGTAGGGTCTGAAATAGATATTGTACTCTTGGCATCACCTTCATTTTAATGCAATTAACCCTGCCCACCAAAATTATGGACAGGGTCCTCCATCTACCAAGGTTCCTTCCATCTTCTGGAGCAAAGGGAGATAATTGTGTTTATATAAATTATTTCAAATCTTTACCTTCTTTTATCCCCAAATATTTAATGCCCACTTGAGGCCATTTAAACTGACTCCCTTGTTGGTACTGTCTGTAATGCCCCTTTGTCAAGGGCAAGACTTCACTTTTATCCAAACTTACCTTGTGCCCAGAGATCTGGGTATACCTATGTACTGTTCATTAATCCATGACTATGTAACAATTTATTATTATGTATTTCAACTCCACTGTTTATGGGAAATATTAATGTAATTAATTTACAGCCACAGTATGTAGAAGTTGGCAGATTATAGTATGTGTAGAATTTGCTGACTTCAAAGCCCTGCTAACTTTAAAATACAAAGAGGGAAAATTCTTTGTTTCTTTGGAAGTAGGAACAGGAGTCGGCCAAAAATGGCCCATCGAGCCTGCTCCGCCATTCAATACGATCATGGCTGATCTAATTTATGACCTAACTCCACCTACCTGCCTTCTCCCCATATCCCCTAATTCCTCTATCATGTAAAAATTTATCTAACCGAATTTTAAATATGTTTAATGAGGCAGCCTCAACCACTTCCCTGGTTAGAGAATTCCAAACATCCCCAAGGTTACACAAAACTGCTAACTTTAAAACACAAGTCCAGAGAGAAAACATCAAGGTCATACATGGCAGTAACAAGAGATCAGATAGGAGAAGTTAGACAGGATGAGGTAGGGGTGAAACCATAGGGGCGAGTGACTTATTCTGAAACAGGCCGGTTTCAAGAAGATAAGTGTAGCGCAAGGAGAAACGATAAGAGAACCATGACCGTGAAACGAACCCAGGATGAGCTAATTGGCACAAGACATCATTCAAAGTGGAATATTGATAAGTAACTGAAAATCTGTATTTAAAAAAGCATCAGGCATTTCAGAGTCCAGGCTTTGATTTGTCTCAGCCTTTGCTTGCAAATAAAGGCTTAAACCTTTCTGAAGAATTCCCCGCGTTTCCTGACCAAAACAACCACTGTAGAAATTTGCCAGGGTTTCTCATGTCATGTCAAATCTCCCCAAACTCCTGAGGAAGTAGAGGCGCTGACCTGCTTTCTTCACGATGCCTTTAGTGCGATGGGTCCTGGAAAGATCCTCCCAGATAGTGACTCCCAAGAACTTACATTTGCTCACCCTTCTCCACCTCTGATGCCCCGATGATCATTGGATTGTACATTTACTGCTCTGCAAAATAAACTGTACACATGTAAACAAATAAAGAAATGCAAGCAAACTGTGCAATACAGTGAGAATTTAAAAAATCCATAAAGTGCACAAGTAAGAATCCCTGATTGAGTTTGTGGTTGAGGAATCTGATGGTGGAGGTGGATTTGTCCTCGTGCCTGATACCAGGAACTATCCCGGACTCTGTCGTGGGAAGGGATTAATGGACTCTTCCTGGAAGAAACGCAGCATTCCCATTGATTCCCAGGAATCCCCTGGCCCACGCCTGCTCCAATACGGACCCTCCCCTCCACCCGGAATCAACGTGGTCTACTCTGTGTGGAGCCACAGGAGGACGAGAAATATGAGGTTAAACAAGACTGCCTGGAGATGCTGGTGAGACGTGAAGACCTGCAGACCCTGTGATTTCAGTTAAAAAAAAGCACCAAAAAAATCGGAGGAAGCTCAATGCACAAACATGCTGAGCCGACACGGTTGGTGCAGCGGTTAGTGCTATGCCTTTACAGCGCCAGCGATCGGGACCAGGGTTCGAATCCTGCGCTGTCTGTAAGGAGTTTGTATATTCTTCCCGTGTCTGCGCGCGTTTTCCCCAGGGGCTCCGATTTCCTCCCACCATTCCAAACATACTGGGAGTGGGAGGTTAATGGGGTGTAAATTTGGCGACACGGACCCCGGGCCAAAATGTTCCGTTACTGTGCTGCATGTTGAAATTTAAAGTGAAAATAAAACTCAGCATCCACAGTAAGTAAGGGGCAGTCAGCATTTCGAGCCCGGGTCTTGGCTGCCTTTTCCTTCCTGATGTTGCTGTGTGATCTGCAGAGTTTTTATGGCATTTTGGGAGGTCTATCATGGGTATGATCAGTAGAGTGAATGGTAAGGTTCTGGGGAACATGGCACATAGAGCAAAGAACATTACAGCACAGTACAGGCCCTTCGGCCCTCGATGTTATGTTGTCCTAAATATCCCTACTCAACAAACTGAACCTTCCCTACCCCACTCCGACAACCCTCTAGTTTTCCTGTATCCATGTGCCTGTCTAAGAATCCACCACCATCCCCGGCAATGCTATCCAGGCACCCTGCAGATGTCTCCCTTAAACTTTCCTCCTCTCACCTTGAACCCATGCCCTCTAGGATTTGCTACTGTCACCCGGGGGAACAGGTGCTGGCTGTTCACACTATCCATGCCGCTCATAAGACCTCTATTATGTCAGCTCATCCTTCTAGAGCAGAGGGATCCAGTACAGGTACATAGTACCTTAAAAGCCAGGGTGGTGGGGGGGGGGCGGGGGCAAAAAAACTCTCAGCAGAATGGCCTTCATCTGTCAGAGTGATGTTGGGAGGTCACATTGCAATTGTATAAGGCTTTGGTGAGGTCCCATTGGGAGCATTGCGTTCCGTTTTGGACACCGTGCTACAGGAAGGATGTCATCAAGCTGGAGGGGGTCCCAAGCTGCAGGGAGGTAGAAAGAGTTTGAAGGCCGCGAGGTAAGGTTGCAGCTCCATAAAACTCTAAGTGAGACCACACTTCCACTCAGTTCCGGTCGCTTCATTGCAAGGAGGATGTGAAAGCTACGGAGAGGGCGCAGAGGCGATTGACCAGGACGCTGCCTGGATTGGAGAGCGTGTCTCAAGAAGCGAGGTTACCAGAGCTGGGGCTTTTCTCTTTGCAGTGACGAAGGATGAGAGGTGAATTAATAGTGGGGCATTGTTAGGGTGGAGGGCCAGCACCTTTTCTCCCCCCAGGACGACAATAGCAAATATCAGAGGGTGTCTATTTAAGGTGAGGGTAGTTTAGGGGAGACGTCAGGGGGTATGTGTCTTACACAGAGAGTGGTGGGTGCCTGCAATGCCTTGCTGGGGTTGTTGGTGGAGGCTGGCACAAAAGGGAAATGCAAAAGTCTCTTACATTTAAATTTAGATGTACAGCATGGTAACGGGCCATTTTGGCCCACTAGCCTGTGCCACCCAATTTACACCCAATCAACCTACAACCCCTGGTGCGTTTTGAGCATGGATGTTCGAAAAAAATAGAGGGCTGTGGATGTGCGAGAAGGAAAGGTTAGATGATTGTTGAGTAGGTTAACATGGATCAGCACATTATTGTGGGCCGAAGGGCCTGTACTGTGGTGAAATGCTACAGAGACATTGCCACGTGTAGGATTTGCTGCATTTTTAACATTGCTTAAACACTTTATTAGCAATTGGGATCTATCCTGCCAGGGATGTGCCGGGTGATATAGAAATACAACCTCTCAGGGGCCTGTCAATCACAGAGCAGTTGCGCAGCAACCGGCAAACACAGTTTCTCCAGCTGCCCGTCAATCACGGTCCACCGGGCGCTCTGATAGGTTAGGACGCGGACCAAAACCCCGCCCCCGCGCCGTCCTTCGCTTCTCATTGGCCGGCACGCCGTGGTCATTCAGAAGCGCGGCCGGGAGGGGAAAAGCTGCGGTCATTCCGTCCGCTACGGCTCCGGTTCCGGCTCCGGATCGGCAGCCCCCGACCCCGGCGCTGGGAAACCACGACAGCGGCCCGTCCCCCTGCGGGGAACCGCCAGCGGATCGGCAGCAGGTGAGCCCGAGCCCGAGGCCCCGCGCTGCCGGACAGAGCAGTGGGTGGCAGGGACCAAGGGTTAATGGACAGTGCAATGTATTTGAAAGGGTTAATGGACAGTGCACACAGCGGGTGGTCTGCTGTAGAGGTTAATGGACAGTGTGCACAGTGGGTGGTCTGCTGTAGGGTTTAATGAACAGTGCACACAGTGGGTGGTCTGCTGTAGGGGTTAATGGACAGTGCACACAATGGGTGGTCTGCTGTAGGGGTTATAGGACAGTGCACACAGTGGGTGGTCTGCTGTAGGGGTTAATGGACAGTGCACACAGTGGGTGGTCTGCTGTAGGGGTTAATGGACAGTGTGCACAGTGGGTGGTCTGCTGTAGGGTTTAATGAACAGTGCACACAGTGGGTGGTCTGCTGTAGGGGTTAATGGACAGTGTGCACAGTGGGTGGTCTGCTGTAGGGGTTAATGGACAGTGCACACAATGGGTGGTCTGCTGTAGGGGTTAATGGACAGTGCACACAGCGGGTGGTCTGCTGTAGGGGTTAATGGACAATGCACACAGCGGGTGGTCTGCTGTAGGGGTTAATGGACTGTGCACACAGCGGGTGGTCTGCTGTAGGGGTTAATGGACAATGAACACAGCGGGTGGTCTGCTGTAGGGGTTAATGGACAGTGCACACATTGGGTGGTCCGCTGTAGGGGTTAATGGACAGTGCACACAGTGGGTGGTCTGCTGAAGGGGTTAATGGACAATGCACACAGCGGGTGGTCCGTTGTAGGGGTTCATGGACAGTGTGCACAGTGGGTGGTCCGCTGTAGGGGTTAATGGACAGTGCACACAGCGGGTGGTCTGCTGTAGTGGTTAATGGACAGTGCACACTGCGGGTGGTCTGCTGTAGGGGTTAATGGACAGTGCACACAGTGGGTGGTCTGCTGTAGGGGTTAATGGACAGTGCACACAGTGGGTGGTCTGCTGTAGGGGTTAATGGACAATGCACACTGCGGGTGGTCTGCTGTAGGGGTTAATGGACAGTGCACACAGTGGGTGGTCCGCTGTAGGGGTTAATGGACAGTGCACACAGTGGGTGGTCTGCTGAAGGGGTTAATGGACAGTGCACACAGTGGGTGGTCTGCTGTAGGTGTTAATGGACAGTGCACACAGTGGGTGGTCTGCTGTAGGGGTTATAGGACAGTGCACACAGTGGGTGGTCTGCTGTAGGGGTTAATGGACAGTGCGCACAGTGGGTGGTCTGCTGTAGGGGTTATAGGACAGTGCACACTGTGGGTGGTCTGCTGTAGGGATTAATGGACAGTGCACACAGTGGGTGGTCTGCTGTAGGGGTTATAGGACAGTGCACACAGTGGGTGGTCTGCTGTAGGGGTTAATGGACAGTGTGCACAGTGGGTGGTCTGCTGTAGGGGTTATAGGACAGTGCACACAGTGGGTGGTCTGCTGTAGGGGTTAATGGACAGTGCACACAGTGGGTGGTCTGCTGTAGGGATTATAGGACAGTGCACACAGTGGGTGGTCTGCTGTAGGGATTAATGGACAGTGCACACAGTGGGTGGTCTGCTGTAGGGGTTAATGGACAGTGCACACAGTGGGTGGTCTGCTGTAGGGGTTAATGGACAGTGTGCACAGTGGGTGGTCTGCTGTAGGGTTTAATGAACAGTGCACACAGTGGGTGGTCTGCTGTAGGGGTTAATGGACAGTGTGCACAGTGGGTGGTCTGCTGTAGGGGTTAATGGACAGTGCACACAATGGGTGGTCTGCTGTAGGGGTTAATGGACAGTGCGCACAGTGGGTGGTCAGCTGTAGGAGTTAATGGACAGTGCACACAGTGGGTGGTCCGCTGTAGGGGTTAATGGACAGTGCACACAGCGGGTGGTCTGCTGTAGGGGTTAATGGACAATGCACACAGCAGGTTGTCTGCTGTAGGGGTTAATCTACTGTGCACACAGCGGGTGGTCTGCTTTAGGGGTTAATGGACAATGCACACAGCGGGTGGTCCGCTGTAGGGGTTAATGGACAGTGTGCACAGTGGGTGGTCTGCTGTAGGGGTTAATGGACAGTGCACACAGTGGGTGGTCTGCTGTAGGGGTTAATGGACAGTGCACACAGTGGGTGGTCTGCTGTAGGGGTTAATGGACAGTGTGCACAGTGGGTGGTCTGCTGTAGGGGTTAATGGACAGTGCACACAGTGGGTGGTCTGTTGTAGGGGTTAATGGTCAGTGTGCACAGTGGGTGGTCTGCTGTAGGGGTTAATGGACAGTGCACACAGTGGGTGGTCCGCTGTAGGGGTTAATGGACAGTGCACACAGCGGGTGGTCTGCTGTAGGTGTTAATGGACAATGCACACAGTGGGTGGTCTGCTGTCGGGGTTAATGGACAGTGTGCACAGTGGGTGGTCTGCTGTAGGGGTTAATGGACAGTGCACACAGTGGATGGTCTGCTGTAGGGGTTAATGGACAGTGTGCACAGTGGGTGGTCTGCTGTAGGGGTTAATGGACAGTGCACACAGTGGGTGGTCTGCTGTAGGGGTTAATGGACAGTGAACACAATGGGTGGTCTGCTGTAGGGGTTAATGGACAGTGCACGCAGTGGGTGGTCTGCTGTAGGGGTTAATGGACAATGCACACTGCGGGTGGTCTGCTGTATGGGTTAATGGACAGTGCACACAGTGGGTTGTCTGCTGTAGCGGTTAATGGACAGTGCACACAGTGGGTGGTCTGCTGAAGGGGTTAATGGACAATGCACACAGCGGGTGGTCCGCTGTAGGGGTTAATGGACAGTGTACACAGTGGGTGGTCCGCTGTAGGGGTTAATGGACAATGCACACTGCGGGTGGTCCGCAGTAGGGGTTAATGGACAGTGCACACAGTGGGTGGTCCGCGGTAGGGGTTAATGGACAGTGCACACAGTGGGTGGTCTGCTGTAGGGGTTAATGGACAGTGCACACTGCGGGTAGTCTGCTGTAGGGGTTAATGGACAGTGCACACAGTGGGTGGTCTGCTGTAGGGGTTAATGGACAGTGCACACAATGGGTGATCTGCTGTAGGGGTTAATGGACAGTGAACACAATGGGTGGTCCGCTGTAGGGGTTAATGGACAGTGCACACAGTGGGTGTTCCGCTGTAGGGGTTAATGGACAGTGCACACAGTGGGTGTTCCGCTGTAGGGGTTAATGGACAGTGCACACAGTGGGTGTTCCGCTGTAGGGGTTAATGGACAATGCACACTGCGGGTGGTCCGCTGTAGGGGTTAATGGACAGTGCACACAGTGGGTGGTCTGCTGTAGGGTTTAATGGACAGTGCACACAGTGGGTGGTCTGCTGAAGGGGTTAATGGACAGTGCACACTGCGGGTGGTCTGCTGAAGGGGTTAATGGACAGTGCACACAGTGGGTGGTCCACTGTAGGGGTTAATGGACAATGCACACAGCGGGTGGTCTGCTGTAGGGGTTAATGGACAGTGCACACAGTGGGTGGTCCGCTGTCGGGGTTAATGGACAATGCACACTGCGGGTGGTCCGCTGTCGGGGTTAATGGACAGTGCACACATTGGGTGGTCCGCTGTAGGGGTTAATGGACAGTGCACACAGCGGGTGGTCTGCTGTAGGGGTTAATGGACAATGCACACTGCGGGTGGTCCGCTGTAGGTGTTAATGGACAGTGCACACAGTGGGTGGTCCGCTGTAGGGGTTAATGGACAGTGCACACAGCGGGTGGTCTGCTGTAGGGGTTAATGGACAGTGCACACAGTGGGTGGTCTGCTGAAGGGGTTAATGGACAGTGCACACAGCAGGAGTTCTGCTGAAGGGGTTAATGGACAGTGCACAGCGGGTGGCCTGCTGAAGGGGTTAATGGACAGTGCACAGCGGGTGGCCTGCTGGAGGGGTTAATGGACAGTGCACACAGTGGGTGGTCTGCTGAAGGGGTTAATGGACAGTGCACACAGTGGGTGGTCTGCTGAAGGGGTTAATGGATAGTGCACACAGTGGGTGGTCTGCTGAAGGGGTTAATGGACAGGTTGCACAGGCTTCAGTCTATTGAGGGGGTTAATGATATATAATCTGGTTAATCTGTGTGTAGTACGATTTACTGAGATGTACTGAAGGGATTAATGTACTGTGTACAGCATGCGATCTACTGAATGCGTTAATAGAATGTGTATATACAGTGTGATGTATTGAAGAGGTTAATGTATTGTGGGCAGGTGTGGTGTATTGAATGAGTTAACAGTGTTCAGTGCGATCTATTGAAAGGGTTAATAGCTTGTGTAGATATGTGATCTACTGAAGAGTTAATAGTGTGCATTTGGAGTGCTACCTATTGAAGGGGTTAATAGTGTGTGTACAGTGTGATCTATTGAAAGGTTAATGAACTGTGTGACTGATCAACTAAAGGGGTTTACAGGGTGTGTACAGGGAGTGATGTAGTGTATGCGGAGTGATCTTTGGAAGGGGTTAATGAACAGGATATAATCTACTGAAGGGGGAAATGGACTGTACAGGGGACAATGTATTGAAGGGTTAATGCACTGTGTACAGGGTGTGATATATTGAAGGAACTTGGGGGTTAATGGAGACTGTTATTGCCTGGAAACTGGCTGTTCGCCCCAGCACGTCCATGCCGACCAAGTTGTGTACCTGAGCTGGTCTCCTTCACCCCCGGTTCATCCCAGCTCACTCCAATTGTACCCATCCCAAAGATTCCTCTGGTACTTCATTCCAGACACCCTCCAACCTCTGTGTGATGAAGATGTCCCTCAGGCCCCATTTAAATCTCGTCTGGGTGAAATCTGTTGAGTTTCAGGGGTTAATGGTACACACAGGCCAGTGAGGGGGGTGGGAAGGGGGGTGGTGCAATTGACGGAAGGAGCTTGGTTGAGCTTGGTTGATAATACGTGTGCTGTCATAGACACTCTACAATGTACATGTTAATCAGAGTTCATACTTGAAGCTGTTGAACAGGTCCTTTGTAAAAAAAAAAAGACAATTGTATAGCTAATTGCATTTACAAAAAAAAGATAATAAATATTTAAACTTATTGTAGTGAAAAAAAAGTTACAATTGTCCTCAAGATTATGAGAGGTATAGACAACCCCACAGGTTGATAGGATAGTTAAGAAGGCCTATGGGATGCTGGGCTTCATTAGTCGGGGGTTTGAATTCAAGAATCGAGAGATCGTGTTGCAACTCTACAAATCTCTGGTGAGACCACACTTCAGCCCCTCTTCCACAGGCATCCCAGTAAACTGGCCGTGCAGTGTCCCGGGGTAAGAAGCCCTTGGTGCCGTTTCCACTGCGCCACCCTTAACTGGGACGCTAATTGCTTTTCTACTGAGCACGACCCCTCCCCGGGGATCGGGGTGTTCTATCTTCAACTGGAAATGCTGTCCCTTTCCCATCAGCACGCTGGCATCAGCCGACACAGGATACGAGTAGGGGTAGAGGCTGTTAAACCCTGGCGTGAAATGACGTCATTTCACGCCAGCACTCGGACAGTGTTCCTTTTCAACTGGACCCTGTCCCAGGAAATTACCAGTTAATACCTGGGACAGGGTGCCAGTGGAAAAGGGGCTTTAGAGTACTGTGTTCAGTTCTGGTCACCTCATTACAGGAAGGATGTGGAAGCTCTGGAGAGGGTGCAGAGGAGATTGACCAGGATGTTGCCTGGATTGAAGAACAAGTCTTATGAGGGAAGGTTAGCAGAACTTTTCTCTTTGGAGCAAAGAATGATGAAAGGAGACTTGATAGATGACTACAAGATTAGGAGAGGTATAGATAGGGTGGACAGCGAGCCTCTTTTACCCAATGTGAGACTAGCAAACACCAGAGGACATCTGTAAGAAAATTTAAGGGAGACGTCAGGGGGAAGTTTTTTTTATGCAGAGAGTGGTGGATGTCTGGAATACCTTGCTGGGGATGGTGGTGGAGGTCTGGAATATTAGGGGCATTTAAGAGACTCTGACAGGCAGTTGGAAGAAAAATAGAGGGTTATGAGGTAGGGAGGGTTTAGTACTTTTTTTCAAGGGATATCTGGGTTAGCATAACCTCAAGGGCTAAAGGACCTGTACTGTGCTGTAGTGTTCTATGTTCTAGACAGGGTGGACAGTTCAGTGCCCTTTTCCCAGGACAGGAACAGCAAACACCAGAGGACGTGTGTACTGAGTGAAGGGAGGGAGGTTTAGGGGAGACGTCAGGGGTGGGGTTTTTTTTACACAGAGAGTTGTGGGCGCCTGGAATGCCTCGCCAGGGGTAATGGTGGAGGCTGGAACACTAGGGAAGACCAGCAGCTCGAGGTTCAGGAACGTTATTGGGTGGAAGAAAAATAGAATGTTTATGGGGTGGGTTTAGTACTTTTTTTAAGGTATAGGTCGGCACCGCATCGATGGCTGAAGGGCCTGTACTGTGCTGTAGTGTTCTACATCTAGTGTAGACCAGCTAGTCCCAACAGGGGTCATACGGCCCTCCTGGAGGCCACAGCACATTTAAGGGGGGGGAAGGGGGTGCGGATTGAAATCATAGAATAATTTTTAATGTAGTCGGTAGGAGAGAAGTAAGAAAGAAACCAAATCTTGACTGTTTCACAGGGAAGGGGGCCCATAAATTTGAGCAGAGTCTCACGGGGATAATCGGGGATATTCATCAACTTCTCCAGATTCCATTAACCCACCCACCCCCCCCTCCACCACTGTCTCTCCTTTTCCCTATCCCTCTTTCTACTTTCCCCTAGCACTCTCTCACTCTTTCCTGATTCCTCTCTCTTCCCCATCATGCTTTTTCTTCCCATCCCTCTGTCTCTGTTTCCCCTACCTCTCTCTCTCTCTCCCCTATCCCTATCTCCATCCCCTTGCTCTCTCTCTCTCTTCCCCATCCCTCTGTCTCCGTTTCCCCTACCTCTCTCTCTCCCCATCTCCGTTTCCCCTAGCTCTCTCTCTCTCTCTCTCTCTTTTCCCCCCTCCCCCCCATCCCTCTGTCTCCTTTCCTCCGGCTGCACATTGGTGGATCTGCCCCACTCCCCCTGATCAATTCCCAGCCTTTCTTTCCTGCCGTCTCATCCACGTCCATCTATGGTCTCCTGGCTGCTGGCCTGTATCCCTCCGTTCGCTCTTTCTTTCCTCCTCCACACCCCCCCCCCCCCCATTATATTCAGGTGCCTGTCTGCATTTTGTTCATAGCTTGACAAAGGATTTGGGTCCGAAATGTTGGTTATATATCATTGCCCCCACCCATCCATGTACCTGTCCAAATTCTTCTTAAATGTCAAAATTGAGCCTCCATTCACCACTTCAGCTGGCGGCTCCACACTCCCACCACTCTCTGTGTGAGGTTCCCCCTAAACTTTCCTTTCTCACCCTTAACTCGTGTCCTCTGGTTTGTATCTCACCCACTCTCAGGGGAAAAAGCCGACCTACATTTACTCTGTCTGTCCCCCCTCCTCATTTTAAATACCTCTATCAAATCTTAGCTCATTCTTCTACACTCCAGGGAAGAAAGTCCTAACCTGTTTAACCTTTTCCTGTAACTCAGTTCCTGAAGTCCCAGCAAATCTTCTCTGTATTCTTTATATCTTACTGATAACTTTCCAGTAGTTCAGTGACCAAAATTGCACACAATACTCCAAATTTGACTTCATCAATGCCTTCTACAACTTTACCATAACATCCCAACTCCTGTACTCAATACTTTGATTTATGAAAGCCAATGTGCCAAAAGCTCTCTTTACAAACCTATCCACCTGTGACATCACTTTCAGGTAATTATGTATCTGTATTCCCAGATCCCTCTGTTCTACCCCACTCCTCAGAGCCTGACCATTCACCATGTATGTCCTTTCTTGGTTTCTCCTTCCAAAATGTAACACCTCACACTTGTCTACATTAAATTCCATCTGTCATTTTCCAGCCTATTTTTCTAGCTGGTCCAGATCCCTCTGCAAGCTTTGAAAACCTTCTTTGTTGTCCACAACGTCTCCAATCTTAGTGTCATCTGCAAACTTGCTGATCCAATTGACCACATTATCATCCAGATCATTGATACAGATGACAAACAACAACAGTCCCAGCACCGATCCTTGAGGCCCACCACTAGTCACAGGCCTCCAGTCTGTGAAGCAAACATCCACCACAACTCTCTGGCTTCTCCCATCCAGCCATTATCGAATCCATTTCCTTACTTTGCCATGAATATCTAGCATCTGGACCTTACTGACTAACCTCCCATGCAGGGACCTTATCAACAGCCTTACTAAAGTCCATGTAAACAACTTTCACAGCCTTTCCTTTGTCAACTTTCCTGATAACTTCCTCAAAAAACTCTAAGGTTGGTTAAACACAACCTACCCCACACAAAGCCATGTTGACTATCCCAAATCAGTCCCTGGCTATCCAAATAATTGTATATTCGATCTCTTGGAACACATTCCAATAGTTTACCTTCTACTGATGTCAGGCTCACTGGTCTATAATTTCCATTTTTACTTTTGGAGCCTTTTTTAAACAGCAGAACAACGTGAGCTACCCTCCAATCCTCCGGCACCTCACCTGCAGCTAAGGACATTTTAGATATTTCTTCCAGACCCCCTGTAATTTCAACACTAGCCTCCCTCAAGGTCCAAGAGAATATCCTGTCAGGCCCTGGGAATTTAACCACTCTTATTCACTTTAAGATAGCAAGCACTTCCTCCTCTTTAATCTGTTTCAGTTCCATGACCTCACTGCTTATTTTCCTTACTTCCCATGACCCTGTGCCCATTTCCTGAGTGAATACTGATACAAAAAAAATTTAAGACCTCTCCCATCTCTTCTGCCTCCATACAAAGCCAACCACTCTGATCTTCAAGGGGCCCAATTTTGTCCCTTACTCTGCTTTTCCTCTTAATATCCCGTAGAAACCCTTGGGATTTTCCTTCACCTTGTCTGCCAAAGCAACCTCATGTCTTCTTTTAGCTTCCTGATTTCCTTCGAGAGGTTTCTCTTGCATTTTTATACTCCTCAAGTCCCTCGTTTTCTCCATGTTGTCTCTCTCATCTGAACCAGATCCCCAATATCTCTTGAAAACCAAAGTTCCCTGTGCCTTCTAAACTTGCCTTTGACCCTGACAGGAACATACAAACTCTGTTCTCTTAAAACTTGACCTGTGAAGTCTTCCACTTGCCTCGCACATCTTTGTCTGAAAACAACTTATCGCAATCTACACATTCTAGATCCTTTCTCATTTTCCCCAAAATTGGCCTTTTTACAATTTAGATTCTTAATCCAAGGTCCAGACCCATCCTTCTCCATAATTAACTTGAATCTGATGGCATTATGATCACTGGACCCAAAATTTTACCCTACACATACTTCTGTCACCTCTCCTGTCTTGTTCTCTTATATGAGATCCACTATTACACTCTCTTTCGTGGTACCTCTAGATAGTGAATTAGAAACTTTCCTGAACACATTTGACAAACTGAAGCCATCCAGCCCTTTTACAGGATGGGAGTCCCCGCATAAATATGGAAAGTTAAAAGTTAAAATCTCCTACTATCACACCCTTATGTTTCCTGTAGCTGCCTGCTCTCTCTCTACAGATTTGCTCCTCTAACCCTCACGGACTATTGGGCGGTCTATAAGTCAAGCCCGTGAGCGTGGTCATACCTTTTCTGTTCCTCAGCTCCCCCCCATACATCCTCAGTAGATGAGCCCTCTGGTCTGTCCTGCCTGAGCAAAGCTGTGATATTTTCCCTGACAAGTAATGTTACTCCTCCCCCCGGGTTCTATCATGTCTGAAGCAACGGAAGCCTGAAACATTGAGCTGCCAGTCCTGCCCCTCCTGCAACCAAGTTCCACTAATGGCCACAGCGTAATAATTCCACCTGCTAATCCATGTTCTAAGATCATCTGCCTTTCCTACAATATTCCTTGCATTGAAATAGATTTACTTTACAAAATTTCCACCAGTTGACATCGAATGGTGCATGTAATTTTCACATCATCTTTTCCCTCCTCCACTCCTCTATCTGCTCTGGCCCTCTGGTTCCCATCCCCCTGAAAATCTAGTTTAAACCCACTGGAGCAACATCCTTCCTGCAAGGACATTAGTTCCCCTCCAGTTCAGATGCAAACCTTCCCATTGGAGCAGGTCCCACCTTCCCTGGAAGAGAGACCAATGATCCAGAAACCTGAGACCCTCCCTCCTGCACCACGTCTTTAGCAAAATGTTAAGCTGCATTATCCTATTTCTAACCTCATTAGCGCGTGGCACAGGTACCAATCCTGAGATCACTACCCTGGAATCCTGTCCTTCATCCTAGCACCGAACGTCCTGAACTCTCCTTGCAGGACCTCCTCGCCCCTTCTACCCACATCATTGGTCCCTATATGGACCACGACATCTGGCTGCTCACCCTCCCTCCCGAGAATGCTGTGAACGTGATCTGAGATATCTCAGACCCTGGCACCATGGAGGCCATCCAGGATAGTCGAACTCTTCCACAGAACCGCTTATCTGTCCCTCTAACTATGGAATCCCCCATCACTACAGCTCGCCTCTTCTCCTCCCCTCCCTTCTTAGCCACAGGACCAGACTTTGTGCCAGACACCTGATTGCTGTGGGTTGTCCCTGGTGGGTTGTTGCCCCCATCAGTATCCAAAATGATATAATTGAGGGGAATGGTCATAGGGTGCCCTGCACTGCCTGCCTATTCCCTTTCCCTCTCCTGACTGTCACCCATCTACCCTCCTCCTGCCTCCTAGGAGTAATAATGTCCATGTAACTCGTGTCGATCACCCCCTCTGCTTCCCGAATGATCCCGGAGTTCATCCAACTCCAGCTCCAATTCCTTAACTCGGCTTGTCAGGAGCTGCAGCTGGATGCACTTCACGCAGATGAAGTCGGCAGGGACACTGCTGGCTTCCCTGACAACCCACATTCTGCAAGAGGAACATTCACCTGCCTTGGCTGCCTTTCCAACTGTCTATGACTAGAGGAACAAAAGATGTACCTAAAACCTGCCCTTACCTCTGCCTACCTGCTGAATCAGTTTTGTTCCTTGAAAATGGTGGTCCTTTCTTACTTCAACTCCAACTACCCCTCACCTCTCTCCGAAGCCTATTGAGCCAAAGCCTTACCACTCTGACTCAGTCCAATCCGACGATGACCGCATTTTGACAATAAATCTGAAAACCATAAAAATGTCCCTTCCAAACCCCACACCCCTCATCTTAAGGCCATAAGACATGGGAGCTATGGGCCATTCAGCTGCCCCACCACTCAATCATGAGTTGATCTATTTTCCCACTCACCCCCACTGCTTGGCCTTCTCCCCTTAACCTTGGATGCCCTGGCTGATCAAGAACCTATCAATCTCTGCCTTAACTTTAACTTTGGCTCCCTGAACACTCCCTCCCTCCACCGCTGGCTCACAGTTGCATATCTACCACTGAATTTAATCACCTGGGCATTTCCAAGAGCACCTCCCACCACTCTGTCCAAATGTCCTCTGATTGTCAGAACTGTACTTCCTTCTAGTTTGCTCAGGCAGTTCGTTCTACATACAGACCACCTCTGAGTGAAAAGGTGGCCCCTCAGGTCCTTCTTGCATCTTGACCCACAAAATTCCTCCAGCAGGTTCCTTTAGTGCTCCTTCTGCGGACTCCTTGTAGCTCTCCTCTCACAATAGGGCGGACAGCCTGCACCATACTCGCAGGGTAGCCATGCCCAATACCAGAGGACAGGAGTAAAACCTGAAAGTCTGCAGACACCATGATTGAAGTCAAAAATAAACACAATGCTGAAGAAGTTCAGGTCAAACAGTGCACTTTATAGAGCAAAGATCAAGTCAAATTTACTGTCATCCGATTGCACAAGTACAACCTGACGAAACAGTGGTCTCCGATCCTCGGTGTAAAACATGCAGACGTACAACCAGACATAACAAGCAGACAGACAAATAATACATATGCAGGACAAATATTTAATCTATACAAATAAATAATTAACTATTATTTTGTATATATGAGTGTGTCGGATGGTTAATGTGACCAGTTCCTTTGGTCGTTCTGCATTCTCACTGCCCGTGGGAAGAAGCTGTTCCTCAGCCAGGTAGCGCTGGCTCTGATCCTCCCGTATCTCTTCCCTGACGGGAGCAGCTGAAAGATGCTGTGTGCTGGGTGGAAGGGGTCCTCAATGATTTTGCGTGCCCTCCTCAGAGAATGATCCCAATAGATCACATCAGTGGCTCGGGGGGGAGGGAGACCCCAGTGATCCTCTCTGCCATTCTTATGATCTAGTGGATTGACCTCTGATCCATTTCTCTGCAGCAACCATACCCCACTGTGATGCAGCCGGCCAGGATGCCCTCAATAGAGCTCCTGTAGAGGGTTGACAAAATGGTGGCCAGTAGCCTTGCCCACTTCAGTCTTCTCAGGCACTGTTGTGTCTTCCTGAATACACGAGGAGATGTTGAGTGTCCATGATAGGTCACTAGTTTAAGTGAACTCCAAGGAACTTGGTGGCTCCACTCTCTCTACTACAGAGAGAGTAGTGGAGGGTGGTTGTTCGTGGTCCTCCTGAAGTCCACGATCATCTCCTTCATCTTGTCCACGTTGAGACTCAGATTGTTCCTCTCGCACCACGTCACGAGATTTTCTGCCTCTTCTCTGTAGGGCGACTCGTCGTTGTTGCTGATGAGGCCAATGACTGTCGTGTCATCTACAAACTTGATGACACTGTTGGAGCTGGATCTGGTGATGCAGTCGTGGGCCAGTAGCGTAATCAGGAGTGGGCTGAGCCCGTAGCCCTGAGGTGCACCAGTGCTCAGCGTGACGGTGCTTAATGTTCTGCCACTGACCGGACAGACTGGTCTTTCTGTCAGGAAGTTCAGGGTCCAGTTACAGAGAGGGGTGTTGAGAGTCTGAAAAGAGTCTGAAGCAACAGATGGCCAGACCCAAATTGATTCTGGTGCCAGCAATCTGTCTGGTTGCAGTTTGCTGTTCTAAGAGGGGTCGTGTGGTTTTGTAAAAAAAAATGAAAATTTTGAAAGGGGGAGTGAGGGAGAGGGAGGGAGAGAGGGAGGGAGAGAGGGAGGGAGAGAGGGAGGGAGAGAGGGAGGGAGAGAGGGAGGGAGAGAGGGAGGGAGAGAGAGAGGGAGAGAGAGAGGGAGAGAGAGAGGGAGAGAGAGAGGGAGAGAGAGAGGGAGGGAGAGAGGGAGGGAGAGAGGGAGGGAGAGAGAGAGGGAGAGAGAGAGGGAGAGAGAGAGGGAGAGAGAGAGGGAGAGAGAGAGGGAGAGAGAGAGGGAGAGAGAGAGGGAGAGAGAGAGGGAGAGAGAGAGGGAGAGGAGAGGGAGGGAGAGAGGGAGGGAGAGGAGGGAGGGAGAGAGGGAGGGAGAGAGGGAGAGAGAGAGGGAGAGAGAGGGAGAGAGAGAGGAGAGAGAGAGGGAGAGAGAGAGGGAGAGAGAGAGGGAGAGAGAGAGGGAGAGAGAGAGGGAGAGAGAGAGGGAGAGAGAGAGGGAGAGAGAGAGGGAGAGAGAGAGGGAGAGAGAGAGGGAGAGAGAGAGGGAGGGAGAGAGGGAGGGAGAGAGGGAGGAGAGAGGGAGGGAGAGAGGGAGGGAGAGAGGGAGGGAGAGAGGAGGGAGAGGGAGGGAGGGAGGAGGGAGGGAGGGAGGGAGGGAGGGAGGGGGAGGGAGGGAGGGAGGGAGGGAGGGAGGGAGGGAGAGAGGGAGGGAGAGAGGGAGGGAGGGAGGGAGGGAGGGAGGGAGAGAGGGAGGGAGAGAGGAGGGAGAGAGGGAGGGAGAGAGAGGGAGGGGAGAGAGAGGGGACAGCCAGACAGAGAGAGGAGAGGTTGTGAGTTCTGAGTTCAGACTCTTGAAAACCTTTGTTGTCCTTACAAGAGGAAATGGCTGACTCGAGGGTATCTCCTGAAATAAGGGAAACAAGAGGAACCCTGTGGTGACCTGGAAGAAGAGGTTTTCATTTGGAAAACCCATGATGGGGCAAGTTTCTATGGCAAGACACTGAAGTGACTGATCGAAGGAATCTGTTTGTGAACAATGAGTAACAAAATCTCA